>NC_133120.1:97083845-97384212 GCF_033568475.1 Henckelia pumila | reverse complement strand
TGTTGAGTCGATGAACCATAATTTCCGCACTAACCCCTTTGAGCTCTGACACAGACCAAGAAAAAACATCCTTGTTCTTCTTCAAGCAGTCAACCAATCTTTGCTTCACTGATGGGACGAGATCAGCAGCTAATTTAACAATCTGAGCTCCCGGGCTTAATTCCACCTTCTCATTACCTTCTTCAGACATCAGAAGAACCTTCTGACCAAACACCCTTGATGTCCGACCTACTGAAACCATTCCTACTTCCCTCCTCTTCTTCTTTGCATCAATCTTCACCTCATTCACATAACACAACCGAGCTGCCTTCTGATCACCCCGAACAACCCCCACTTCTCTTCCACTTGGGAACTTCAACTTCTGATGATAGGTGGATGCCACGGCTCGGAAATCACTCAGGGCAGGGAGCCCCAATATTCAATTGAAAGAGGATGGTGCATCCACCCTGGTAAAGCAAGCCATTTTGGTTACTCTCTGCTCTCCATTTCCAAGAGATAATGGGAGAACTATTTGTCCCAACGGTTGTAAAGCATGACCCGTGAACCCATACAACTCCGTGGTGATTGGGTCCAATTCAAATCCTTCCAACTTCATTTGATCAAGGGTTTCTTTGAAGATAATGTTTACTGAGCTACCAGTATCAACAAAGATGCGAGCCACATCATAATTGGCTATGGTCAAGGTGACCAATAAGGGATCATTATGAGGTACCACCACATCCTTTAAATCTTTCCTTTCAAAACTAATGTTCGGATCAGTAGGACAGCTAAGCTGAGAATTTACCTCAAAATTTTCCAATCTGCGCCCGTGAGCCTTGCGAGCCCTTCCTGAATCTCCATCTGTAGTGCCTCCTGAAATCATATTGATCATGCCCCTATGAGGGTGATTTGCAATTTGCTCAACCATATCTTCCTGACCATTTCGTGGAGCTCTTCTTTGATGATCAGGTTGGTTTCCCCTTACTTCATTTCCCTGATCCCTCCATTGAGGAGCTCGGCCTTGGCGAGGAGGATTTTCCCTCCGAGTCAGCTCAGCCCTGAGTCGAGCATCCTCAGAAATAACTCTCTGCACCTCCTCACCTAGCCTTTGGCAGTCATTAGTGATATGCCCATACTCCTGATGACGGTTGCAAAACTTGTCGGATGGCGGTAACCGTGGGCCTTTCTCAGCATTTCGAGGCCTCACAAGCGCTCGCCTATCCTCACAGACTTGCATTGCCTTCTCCAGGCTTACCGAGAGTGGTACATAAGGGTAGGGTCCCTTAGCCCTGTTCATCTCTTCCGCAACCCTTTTTCTTCCAACTTCTGCCTTCCCTTCTACCTTTGCTCCCATCTTAGTACTTGGCTTACTCCCAGACGTTCCTTCATGTCTCCTTTGCCTCTGTGCATCCTCCAAATTAACATACTTCTTAGCTCGACTAAGGAGCTCATTATAAGTCAAAGGAGGCTTCTTGACCAAAGATTTGAAAAACTCTCCTCCCCTCAACCCTTGAGTGAAAGAGTTTACCAAGGTATCAGCAGTGGCCGCAGATACTTCCAAAGATGCTGTATTGAAGCGCTGAACATACTCCCTCAAAGGTTTCACCTCAGATTGCTTCAGATTAAACAAACTAAGAGAGGTCTTCAAATATTTTTTGCTACTCGCAAATTGGTGTAAAAGGCTGAGCTGAAGTCATTGAAACTTCGAATGCTACCAGGCTGTAAAAGGTTGAACCATTGCTGAGCTAATCTCACCAGAATGGTAAGGAAGACCCGGCATTTAATTGCATCCGTATATCTGTGCAACAGGGCTGCATTTTCAAACCTTCCCAAATATTCCTCTAGATCTGAGCTCCCATCATACTCCCCTAAGGTGGGTTGCTTAAAATTCGCAGGGAGTTCTTCATCTAAAATAGCCCGAGCAAAAGGGCTTTCCCTCTGTATCGGCCCAGGCCGACCTCCGACTTGCCGACCCAATCTCCTGATCTCTTCCCACATCGCATCCATTTGGTTGGGCTGACCTCCAGGTGGAGGGGGAGGAGGTGGTGGATTCTGACCCATGGCTGTTTGCACCATTTGAGTGATGAACTGGCTGAGCTGATCTACAGTCATGTCCGCCACATTTCCTCCTCCCCTCCCTCTTCCTCTTCCCGCCATATCTACGCCTTAGCTTAAATTTCCCACAGACGGCTCCAATTGATATACCTCAATAAAGTGATCTTCTTGGATGAGCTAATTAGTCGCGCTAACAAAACTCCTCCAATAAATGATGACCTGTTGCTGACCTGAAACCACGAACAAGAGTGTTAAAGGGGGGCCGGAAGGTGTTCCGGCGTATCCCCTCCGACGCTTAAGTAAGATGCTAGGATAGCGAAATATAGAGAGTGGTGTGTGTACACGAGTGAAAATTAGGATCCAAATAATGAAAGTGAACCTGGTATTTATAGGAGAGGACTCCGAATCTTACGCTTACCTTCCTTATCAGGAACCCGAGAATCCCGGGATTGCAATCCAGAATATATAGGCGGATATCTCGTCTGAATCTAGCTTGACCGTGAAAATATCGACATGTACATTTTATCCGAGCTGACCTGTCATCACTAAGACTCTATATTGCTGCTCCCCCGGGGGTCATATGAAAAGGGGTGAATGAGTTATTACTGAACTCCTGAACTCGCCCTAAACATTGATCCTAACATCTTAACTAGCTCACCAAGGTTGTCGAACCCATTTACTAAGCTAACTCCCTACTAATATTGGGGCTGAGCTGAGCTCCCGATCCGAGCTAGAAATTATGGTGGGGGAGCTTGGCCGAGCTCCGAGCTCCCGAGCTGATCTCCCGACCCGAACTGGGAATTATGGTGGGTGAGCTTGGCCGAGCTCCCGAGCTGAGCTCCCGACCTGAGCGGGGAATTATGGTGGGGGAGCTTGGCCGAGCTCCGAGCTCCCGAGCTGAGCTCCCGACCCGGTTCTGGTTGATTAGGGATGTTCCTTTTATATTAGGGTCATCGATGAGCTGAGGTGGTTTCCTCCTCCGGGTATCAGACACATTTTTATCCTTTCCATTTAATTCTTGTCGCAAAACTTCTTATTCTTCCCTTGCTTTTCGTTTGTTGAATATTTATGGTAAATAAATTTACTAATCCCTTGTTTCAAATACAAAGGTGCAATAACATCCTTCTTTTTATCTTCTTAATATTTCGTTTGTTGACGCTCTATTCTGCACCATCTTCGTATGGTGCATGGATCTTGGTAATCACTTTCAATCATGTCCCATAAATCTTCCGATATAAAGAAATCCATAATTTCAGTGTACTAATAATCATAATGTTTTCCTTCGAATATGGAACTTTCGTCGAATATTATTTAAACATCGTGAGCCAGAAATTTTCGGAACATTGCAGTCTGTTGGTTTTGGTATTGTAATGAAAGAAATCAAAGTGGAATTCAAATTTATTGCCGCGAATATGATTTATTTTGAAATTAGTAGGTATTATATGAATTATACTAAACATTGCTTATTTTCGTCAATTTTTCTTTGCGCATTATTCACGTGCAACACGCGTTTTTCCTAGTCTATTAAAAATGTATAAATAAAAATTTTAGTAGACCTTTTATTTCTCCGGTCTTCATTTTATTCTTTTCCGAAATTATTATAGGAGATGATGGTTAAAATAAAAATAAAAATCAAGTGATATAAAACTTTGAGTAGGTTTTATATATATGAAATGGGTCGATTATATACATTCATACTAACCATGAAAGTAATATTTTGGAAATAAAAAAAATTATATATTTTTATGAGTCAGGTTGGAGATGGTCATAACATAAAGTTGTCTCATTAAACAATTTAATTATAGGATTTTTTGTGTGAAAACTTTAATGTGAAAATTACTTAAAACAATAAAATTTTGTTTTAATTTAAAATCAAATATTCGAACAAGAGAAGAATGATATTTATATCCAAAAGTTTATAATTATGTACTCCACTTATATGATATTTGATATGTTTTCTTATATTTCAAGTACTTCTTATTTTTTATTTTTTTCTTTTTTGTAATAAATATTTCTTACCATTGAAATGTAAATATTAGAGTTGAGATTTTTTTTAAATTTTTAATCGAAATTTTATGGTGATCATATTCGCAAATATTTTTCGTGGGCATCCTGCATAAACAACAAAATCAATGTTCAAATTATTTCAATTTTTTTTGACAAAACATTTATTGGCTAGCTAGGAGACCATTATAAAATTACAAAAATCATCCAATGCAAAGCTAGAAGACCATCATATAACTATGAGAGATCATTATAAAACTATAGAGACTATCCAGGCAAGACTAGGAGACCATCATATAACTAAGAGAGACCATCAATGACAAGGCTATGAGACCATCATATAACCATGAAAGACCATTATAAAACTACGGAGATTATCCACGAAAACCATGATATAATCACACTAATCAATAGCACATAACTACGGAACAATTATCTAAATTCAAACAACCATTACATGCTATGGGAAAATCAGTCAAGACTACCGTCACAAAAATTTGAGCCACCAACAACACAAACAATGTGACCATAAGAGACCAACATTATAAACAATAAGACCATCACAAAATTTGCCTAGCTTGTGAATGGAGAAAATAAATCATATAAGGTGAATGAAAATTAGAAGAGAAAAAAGAATACCATCATCAAATCAGCATACAAACTTACAAAATACATTAGGGAAAAAATATTTATTCCTAGATTGTGAATGGAGCCTAGAAAAGAAATCACACATTGAGTGAATGAAAATAAGAAGAGAAGAAGAAATAACGGGAGTGAAGAAGAGAACAAAATGTATCAACTGAGAGAAAATAGGAGAGAGAGCCAACATATATATACATATAAATTTGAATTTGACAAATCACATTAATTATAATATATAATTATTTTATTATTTTATTTTTTAAAAAAATACAATAATTAGTTATGTTTAAATTGAGATAAATGGATTTTAATCAAAATGGAGTTCATTGACTTGGAAAAAAAAAATTTAAGGTCATTTGACCAACATTCAAGACAAATATATTAAGGTCATTTTTTTTTAAAAATGACGCACACAAACAATATCTTGATCCCCAAATAAGAAACCATCTAAATATAAATCGGCCCAAAATCCGCCCAATAATCCAAACATTCAAGCTTCGATCAGTTCCAGAAATAATTGGAAAATAAAGCAGAGAATCAGGCATTTACACTAGACATGCATGGACATATATCACAAAATAAGATCGTTCAACTTTATTGAGCAAAACGTAAACTTGATCATACAAAGTTTTAATTAAGCACGTAAGAAAGCTAGCTAGCGCAATTGCTATAACATTCAAATATTTTACACCTCACAACTTATGATAGTAAAGCAGGAGAGACATCACAACCATATTCTTCGAAATCACCTTGGACGAAAACCAGCCATTGACATGTTGGTTTTTAATGAATCCACAGAATATAGATCAGTTGACCTATTAAAGGCTGATGATCCACTTGAATCAAATCCTCTTGAACCATACCCACGAATTTCTGGATTAATTCTCGAGTTATAGGCATGGGTCGTAGAATATGTTGGCTCGAAAGGTGCCGACAGAGATATTTTGGAGCTGCTGAGCATAAGAACGACTGAAGCCATTGTTGGTCTATCATTAGGATTTTCTTGCACGCATAGCAAACCAATGTGAACGCATCTGAACATATCACGTAGGTTACTTGAACCAACCCTCAATACTGGATCAATGATATTCTCTTCTGTTCCTTGGCGCCACTGTTTCCATGCCTATATAATAATAATAATAATAATAATAATAATAATAATAATAATCTCTTTATGGAAAACCAGCATTCACCACAGGACATTATGCAAAAATCCGCCCACTGATATGATCAGTGAACTAGACAAGATTTCGGCTTTTCGGGTTTCAGCTTACAATCATATAATGAATTCATCTTGCTTACCATACTTAAAAGGTCTTCCATATCATCCCCATTTTTAAATGATCTATTTTGCCGACCGCTGACAATTTCTAGGATCAGCACACCGAAGCTAAATACATCAGACTTAGCAGAGAATTGTCCGTGCATTGCATATTCTGGTGGCATATATCCACTACAATAATCAAGTTGTTAGTAGTTGAAGCAAGTAAAAGTTACAAAGTCTAATCATGCAGCCTACATATATTAAATAAAATAATTGTGGATTTGGGGAGAAGATCATTTCTAAATCAAAATTTTGAAATTTGTGTAATATTTAAATCTTGTGCAACTTAAATTTTGTTGAGCACTTAGCAGTCTAAGCTCCAGAATATTGTCAAGACAAGTTGCTCATTCCAAAATCCAATCAATGCCACTTGGGGCTGACTCTTCTCACTGCTACTGAAAGAACACTTACTAAGTTCCCACAATTTTGTTGGTCTTGGCTTGAGTTTCATCGACATCAAATAACCTCGCCATGCCAAAGTCAGCAATTTTGGGGTTCATATCTCCATCTAAAAGTATATTGCTAGCTTTGAGATCACGATGAATTATTTTGATTCGAGATTCTTCGTGCAAATATAGAAGTCCCTTGGAAATCCCCCATATGATCTTGTAACGGGTCTCCCAATCCAAATCATTTTGTTTGACAGGGTCTGCAATATACTCAAGTATATACATGAAGAATAAGTAAAATGCAAATAGTGAAATAATTGGCATGAACTGAAAAGGACATGGAAATATATATTACCGAATAGAAATTTGTCGAGGCTTCTATTCTTGACGAATTCATAGACGAGAAGTCTTTCCTTCCCTTCAATGGAAAAACCCAAGAGTCTCACAAGATTCTTGTGTTGCAGTTTGGCTACTAATAAGACTTCATTCTTGAATTCCACGTCACCTTGCTCAGAATCCAAGGATAATCTTTTTACAGCAATGTCTTGTCCATTTGAAAGTTTTCCCTAATAAATATTACAATTAATAAATGATTCTTATATATCACAAATATTATCAATATTGTAACACATGCGGTGCAAAAGGTTTTAAATGGAACCTATATATATACTCGAATATTACCTTATAAATGACCCCAAATCCACCTTGTCCCAACTTGCTAGCAAGTGAGAAATTATCAGTAGCAGCTTTGATTTCGGAAAAATCATATTGTAGAGATTCATCTACGTTAATGTCGCGTGAAGCTTCAAATTAATTAAAAAAGGAATGAGATTTAATTTAGCGAAATTGCTAAGTGAATCCTGGAAATTGCAATTTATAAGATGCGATAATAAATTACACTGATCAAGTTCTTGTTTTGGCTTCTTCTTAGATCTCTTTATCAGAAAGATAGTAGCAAATACAACAAATATTAGAACCGCACCAACTGAGACAGAAGCGATTATCACAGTTCGAGTATTATTACCACCTCCTCCCCCTGCAAAATCATACCGGATTAGAATTAATTTCATGCATATATATACATACATACATACATACATATACATACATACATACATACATACATACATACATACATACATACATACATACATACATATATTCACTAGATACACTTTCAAATATTTATTAGGAAAAAATGCAATTTCGGTCATGTATTTTTATCACTTTGCGATTTCAGTCCTCTACATTTTTATATTTCAGTTTTAGTCCTGCATGTTTTGATTTTTGGCAATTTCGGTTATTTTTATTCGAAAATAATTATGTTACACTATCCACATCAGCACTGCATTGGTATCACATTAGGCGGGACGAGCTGGAAATTTTTCAACCTAGCCCAACCCACTCTAGGCCGTGGGTCAGGCGGGCCAACCCACCAAAATATTTAAAAATAATAATAAAATTCAAAAATTTCCAAAAACAAAATTATTATTTGATATTGAAAAAAATATGTTAACAATGTTACACAATAAAAAATATATAATGTCATAATTAAACAAATTATATAAAATTTTGATGGTAACTGTTATATTTTGGATAAAAAAAAATACATTTTTAAATAATATGAATAATAGAAATAGATATTTAATCATAAAAAAATAATAATGTAAGATATAAATAATATTACAAATACTAGTTTTAAAATTTTAAAAAATCAAATTTTTAATAATAAGTGTTTTAATGTCCATAATTAAAAATAAATAAAAATTTTATTTTTTTAAATATGGTGGGCTGGCCCGCCCCGCTTCAACCCGCGGCCAGTTTGGGTTGGCCCGTTTAGGCCCGCCTCCAAACGGGTTTGTAAAACCGTAACCCAACCCTGCCATTAAGTTTTCATGGCGGGCGGGCTGGCCCGACGGACTCAACCCATTTTGATAGCTCTAAATTTAGTTGTCTAAAATTGTGAATTGTCTGATGACATGACAAAAAATTTAAAACATACAAATTTACAAGACTTAGAAAATTTAATTTTCCCGAATTAAAAGCATAATTGAGAGTGTTTGAATAAATTTACTAATAACTTCAGTTATTATTATGAAGTTAAATTTAATTATTATTAATTATATTGTATGATATTTAAATCATTCTATGGAAATTATATTTGACTAAGAAAATTTTACGAAAATTTATTTGGAAATTATATAATGATTTACTTTACTTATAGAATGCGTGATGATATATAATCTGTGATTTTTTTTTAAACACATATCGAATTTAAAATATTTGTACATAATAAACAGTATATAAAATAAAATTTTCAAAAGTTTGGCAGATTCTAACAAAAAATAATCAATTAATTAATAATTCAGAAACAAAAAAGACTAGAAATGTATTATTTTATACTAGTTACGAAGCACATGCAACATGTAATATAATGTATGATATTAAAATTTTGTGCTCCGAAAATGCATGTAGGTGAACAGTTAGATTTTCAATTAAATAGAAAATGAGAAACTTTTGTGAAAATTTAGCTGCAATCAAGGGGCAAAAATGGAAAAAAATTTTGGTGTCCTCACACCATAACAAAAACAGTTTTTATAAGGGTCTCAAGTATTATAATATAGTATAGATATATTGGAAAATTGCGAAATTTATCTGTAAACTTGCTTAATTTTGATTTTGATATTTTGATGTCAAATTTCAATTTTACAACAATAATTTACATATTTGCAATTGTAGTTTTATTTTCTAGAAATTTTTATAAGACGTCAAATCGTTGTTGGTGATTTTTTTTCAATTAATTAATAATTCAGAAACAAAAAAGACTAGAAATTTATTATTTTATATATTGGGAAATTGCGAAATTTATCACTGTACATTGTTGGTTATTTCGCATATTGATATAATTGGTTTTATAATTTGTTTGACCATTACTAAATGAATTCATCTTTATTATTGTTTAAAGCAACTGTTTGGAATAGGGTTCACACGAGTCGAGTCCAATCGAGTACTTTACTACTCGAGTTCGACTCGATTCATATTTCTTTTATTTTAGTTCGAGCTCGATCGAGTAATTAATTTCAAACTCCGAACGACTCGTATATATTTCAACCTATTCGAGCTCGAACTCAAAAAAATCAAAAAAATAATATAAAAAAATATAGATAAATATATATATATATATATATATATATATATATATCGATATTATATATATATATATTATATTTACATATATTTATTTTATATTTATGTATATTTTATATTATATGAATATAATCGAGTAGCTCGCGAGCTACTCGAACATATACATATAATACTCGAGCTCGAGCTTCATTAATTAAAGATTCGAGCTACTCGAACTTGACTCGAGATCGATTCAATCGAGCTCGAGTCGAGTTTTGACCAAGTCGCTCTCGAGTTGGCCACCACAAGTTTGACTCGTTTGCATCCCTAGTTTGGAATAATAAGGTAAATATATATAGAAATGATAATAAAAATTGTTAATTATTAGAGGAAAATAAAAGATTAAAATTATCTGATAAGAAAAGAAAATTCAAATAACTAATGTGATAAAATTATCTAATCATATCTTTGATAAAAAAAAATTAAATTAATAAATATGTAAATTTATATCGACGTGCTTGGTAGAACTGAGAGGACAAAATATCAAAGAATTAGACAAAGAAATTAACTATGATTCAAGAAGACTGATTTAGTGTGCGTGTGTGTAAGAGTACATATTATGATTTCTTACCTGGCGGTGCCGATTCCTGTGGTGGTGGTGGTGGTGGTGGTGATGGTTGCGGCTGTCGCAGACCTGGTACGGGTGATGGTGGTGGTGGGGATGGTGGCAGTGGTGGTGGCGACGTGGCAAGCGCCTGTAATTCACGAAGCCTGGTTTCGTTGTAAAAGGGTAGACCCATATAACGAAGATTGCAGCTAGGCCATAGTACTCTACACCGTACGGTATTGTTGCAATATATTGGAATCGTGGCAGCAGCCCGAATTAAACAACTACTGCAATTCTCGGGAGATAAATCAGGGGTACACTGAACCAAGGAAAAAATAATCTGAAAATCGGCAGAGCTTCTATTCCCAGCAGCCACTTTCCTCAGAGAACCACCATCAGCAGCTTGGCCCCGAAGATTGTCCAGTAGCTTGCTAGCATCCGACATATACTGGTCAGGACTCGAGGCCTTTTTTATACTCCACCAGTACCACGATGGAAAAGTCTTCAAAATCCCCAACATAGATTCATTAGAGTACCGCACCATGCATAGCTCATTCCACTGCACGGCTTGCTTGTAATATGGACAGTCGTTTACTAATTCAGCAGTCGCATTTTGGATACAGCTACGGCATTCTTCTGGTTGTATGTCCCCTCTGCACAGCACCGCGGCATACACTGTATCCGGGCTCTGCCCCACGGAGGCGTTGTAGAATCCATGGATATCCACCTTTGTAGGAAGAGAGGATAAGATTGTTTCCAAATTATCCTTGTACGTGCTAAAACTCGTGTAATTGCCGTTGTCTATGCAAGAAGATTGCGCTGCGGCCAACGCCAAAAGGTTTGTGAGGGTTACGAATATGGAGGCGAGCCGCCACCATCTCTGTGAAATATTCATAGCTCTCTAAATTTTACTTGCTAGTTATCTTCAACTCCATCATGATCATTCTTAATTAAGAGGATGTTGATGAGGTCCATAACTATCTGTATTTAAATAGACACGCTAGCTTGTCTCAATAGAACTCAATATTATACAATTATATTGCACAAAAGTATAAAAAAAATACACTAAAAAATTTATTATAACTATCCGTTAGACCTAATTGGGAAAGTATTTTTTAGTCCCTTCACTTGTTCATTTTTTTTATTTTGTTCCAATAACTTTGAAAATTTTGATTTTTGTACAATAACATTTAATTTTTGGCAATTTTGGTCCAACGACTGATGTGAGTATGTGACATCGAAAAATACTAACATGACATCAGAAAATGATATGTAACATCGAAAAATACTAACGTGTCAAACTACCACGTCAACAATTAGACCAAAATCAGTGGTAATTAAAATTTAGTGTATCAAAACCAAACTTTCAAAAATTAATGGATCAAAAACAAAAATGAACAAGTTAATAGACTAAAAAAACATTTTCCTTACCTAATCTTATAAGTTTATTATTATGGAAAATGAATATTTTAGTTCACTAACTTGTCCATTTTTTATTTTGATCTTGAGATCGAAGTTTAGTTATGGTACATATTAACTTATAATTTTCTGTTATTTTGATCCAATTTTGTGTTGCACCAAAAAATGCTGACGTAGCATCAAAAAAAGATATGGCATGGATTTAGAAAGTATTGTCTTGTCAAGCTGTCATGTTAGCGGAAAGGTCTATGCTAGCACATGGGCACTGCTCATGTGGAGAACCAACGACCATTTTTTTTTTTTTGCATTTTAGATGTTCATGTGAACATCTGAAATGCAAAAAAAAAAAACGTTGGATGTTGCACATGGGCACTGCCCATGTGCTAGCATAAACTCTTCTGATGTTAGCATTTGAACCAAAATAGCCGCAAATTAAAAGTTAGTGTAATAAACTAAAATCAAATTTTGAAAAGCTGATGAATAAAAAAATTATTTTCTCATAGTTTTGGAGAATGGTCCCAGTTGTTACTAGGTTGTGGAGCAAAAGATTAACTGAAAAGTCAAATCCAAAATACATTAGTGTATGTTTTCCATCCAAAATACATTAACTTGTGTTTTCCGGCATCTTGTCTCAATTTGAGTTTTGATCCACTAAGGGTGCGTTTGGTAGGTAATATTAGGAGGGATAGTGTCTTCTTAACCTTTGTTATAGACTGTTTGGTTGAATCTTAAATAAACTTGCCTAATATAGCCTACATGGGATTGAGGTTTATTAAGGATGGTTAAATAAACTCACAGCTCACCTGTGTATTATGAATCCATCTTTCTATCCTCCTTCCTAGTTACGAAAATACCCCCAACAGTACCTTCATTGTTACGTGACGAAGAAGATGAAGACCAAGATTGCTGTGAATTTGGGTTTTTTTCTCGCAACTCCCTAAGCAGGAAATATATCTACTTGCCACGGTCTTGAAGAACTTTCTGGTTCCACCGTCTTCTGTTCTTGATGGACACACAGAGATCTTCAGAACGCGCAATAAACTTTCAACTTAGGTAAATATGTTGATAATCTTGGCTATCGACATTTACTTTGAGGTGTTTTGTTGAGTGGTTGAAATTCCAAAATACTTCAGGGCTACACACCTAATTGGTTATGTATAACATAACCAACTTCTTTTTTGATTTTTTTTTTGTATTGTGCCGTATGTGCCTATATTAACGAAAAATTTGTTAATTGCTGATAAATCCAATTCACTGTAAGAAGGGGTTCCGTGTTTGGTTAAGATTTTGGGTAATTAAATCAAGTTTCGATAAAAAAAATTAAGTCTGGAAATGATTGAGCGTAGGATACTTGTTGTTTAGGAATAATGGAAAACAACTTCACCTTAAAGTGTCCATTTAAAGATGGTGAAATGTAAAGTTATTAAGCGTAAGTTTTGAAATCTCCGGATGAGACATGTAAGAAGATAAACACGTGAGGATGTTCCTTATTCGTTTTGCTATTTTATATTGTCGATTGTGCATTGTTTATTTCAATGTATACAAAACTTCCTTTTTTTTAAAAAAAAAGGGATTCACAAACAGAAACTAGGTTTTGGAAACCATGTATTTAACCACTTTCTTATATGTAATTTAGTGCGAAATAACTTGGAGATGGCCATTACACATGTTGTACTTTTTTTTATGCTGCAACAAATAATGTGTCAGTCAATGTTGATGTTGTTACTTTTGAGACGGTATCGCCAAAAAAGACGGTCAAATCTACTCCGCGTCAGGCGTAGGACAGCAGCCTCATACAGCATGACCCAAAAAATGAGTGTGCAAATGAACCATCTGCACAGGATTATTAACATAGGAGATGTTCAGTGTGTGGTGAACTTAAGGATGAATAGGAATGCATTTGCACGATTGTGTTACTTGGTAAGTCATGTTGGAGGGTTAGTGGAGGGCAGGTATGTGCGTATTGAAGAGAAAGTCGCTATGTTCTTGTTTGTACTTGCTCATCACATGAAAAACCGAGTGGTTGGTCATGACTATGTACGTAGTGGACATACAATCAGCAACCTATTCCATGAAGTGCTGCAATCAATTCTCATGCTACATCCCTTACTACTGGTTAAACCCTCTCCTGTTGATGACACATGAACTAACGACAATTGGAAATGGTTCAAGGTAACTTAGAAATTTTTTACACATTCTCGTTTCTATCCTGATTTCTCTATTTTAAAAATTCATACAGATTGTGATGGTATAGGGATGTCTTGGTGCATTAGACGGAACTTATATCAGTGTAAATGTACCAACCCTAGAAAAAGCACGATATAGAACAAGAAAAGGTACAATTTCAGTCAATGTTCTTGGGGTTTGTGTGACGACCCGGTTCTTAATCTCTCAATCAAAATATTAACTCAATGCTCATGAATTAAAGCTAAAGAAATCAAGCTAAAATTTTTTTTTTTTTAAATGACCTGCGCGCGCGGGGTTCGCCCCTCGCGCGTGCACAACTCAATGGGACAGAGCCCCCTTGGGCTTGGCCTGTGCGCGCGCGAGCAAGGGCTCGCCCGTGCGCAGGCCAAACGACCAGAAAAAAATGCTGCACACCCACAGCTGCTGTCCAAGCTATCTAGATTTGTTCCAACCTTTCTAAGACCAAGAATTATCATCAAACAAGGTAGAGGAGTCATTAGCAAGACTAAATCAAGAACTTCAACATATCATTACTAGAGTAAACACATCAAGATCAAGTGTTATACAAGCTAAATTATCATACACTCTAAATACAAGTTCAAGTCTAAAAACTAACTACTCCAATTCTTGTTCTTAACATAAAATGACAGCAACTTGACATCTATACCGGATCATCACTCTAATCTCTCACGTCTTGATTCATCAAGCCCGTCTTTGCCCTATTCCACTCCCACCTATTGCCATGACACATACAACACAACAATAGCCGGATAACTCCGGTGAGAAATATATTTCCCAGTAAAAGCAACTAAACATGCATAGCAAAGCATATATCAAATTCATGATATAAAAATAACTACAATGCATGTTTTAAAACAAGGTTCTCTAGTTCATCGTTTGGGATCCCGAGAAGAAGATATCATAACTAACCACCGACTCTCCCGATCGAGGTGGGGCTACTTATCTTGCTTCTCTAGATTTTGAAGCCATTATATATGTAAATCAGACGCTAGGCTAAGTCAACCACCCAGGCCGTACATATATAATCCCTCAAATCGTCTATTCGAACGTTTTCGTTCATTTCAAAATCAAAAAATAAGTCTTGCAAGATGAATGCAACATATATCATCATAAAAGCATTCATTAATTTCAAAAACTCATTCAACAATTCATAGAAGAGCATATAAAAGCAAGTAAGCAAATAAGTATGTGATTTAGGGAACTCGATACAAACCATCTCGAGTTATAATCCCATTCAATTAGTAGTTCACTTTTACCTTACAAATGAGATGTTTAAGATGTCTTCTAGCTTGTCAAAATATGTACAATACAATCACCAACCAATCTCAAAATCTGCTCAAACTTCAACCAAACTTCAAGGCAAAAAGCTACCAACCTTGTTCTTTCTTTTATCGATTTTGAAGTCGAGATTATTGAGTTGAAGTGCCCTGTTTATGAACTGAAATCACAACATATAAACCAAGTAATCATTAGCTACAACCCAACAACATCTTAGTCCAAGATACAATAGCAAAACAGCCTCAAATCATAAGTTCGATGGCGTAACAGTTAAAGTCGGCAATCCCGAAACTCAAGTATAACCCTTCTACAATGATACCAGCTGAATTTCAATCAAAACCAGCAGAATATAGAATAGAAACGTTGCAATACTTGCTGAGAATTCATACAAAATGGATACAACAACCATCTTCAACCCAACTTCAACAAAACACAACATAGAAGTTCAATAACAACAATTCATACACAATTCTGATCTCTGTAATTTTCGAATTCCCAAATCATAATGAACTAAGAGAAAACTTACATCAATTCGAAGGTCTTCTTGCAAGGATTTCAGAACATCTTTCGTAATCAAAATCGGATACCCGAAACTCAAGATATTGCAATTTGAAGTTTAGGAATGAACTTGGGGTTTCTTTGTTCTTGCTCTCGGTTCCTCCTTATACTTTTCTGATGGAATGAATTGAATCACACGTGAAAACTTATAATAATAACAAGTGTCCCAACAATTTTCCAATAATTACACTTAAGCCCCTCAAGTCTTCCAAAATTGCAATTTGGTCCTCAATTTCTCAATTCATTCAATTTCAATCCTAATCAATTTAAGAATATTAGAATTTAAATCAAAACTCCAATTATTCTCAAATTAATTATTTTCTGATTAAAATTAAATAATTTCGGGTGTTACAATTCTCCCCCACTAAGACACGATTTCGTCCTCGAAATCTCAAGTATAATAGCACACAAGATATATCATATAACAAAAAACTGAAGGAGCACTCACATCATTGAAACATCTCTGGAAATCGTTGCCTCATATCTGATTCTGTCTCCCAAGTAGCTTCTTCAATACCATGACGACTCCACTGGACTTTCACAAGCGGAATAGTCTTCATTCGAAGTTGCTTCTCCTTACGATCAAGGATCTGAATTGGCTTTTCAAAATAACTCAAAGTCTCGTCGAGTTCAGCCTCATCTGGTTGAAGCACATGAGATTCATCAGCAAGGTATTTTCGAAGCATCGATACATGAAAGACATCATGTATTCCAGACAAAGATGGAGGCAAAGCTAATCGATAGGCAAGATTTCCTATTCTCTCCAGAATCTCATACGGACCAATATAACGTGGAGACAACTTCCCTCGCTTGCCAAATCGTACAGTGCCTCTGAATGGAGAAATCTTTAGAAACACTCTATCCCCTTGTTCAAAAGACAAAGGTCGACGTCGGATATTGGCATAATTCGTTTGTCTATCTTGTGTTGTCTTCATTCTCTTCTGAATAATCTTTACTTGTTCAGTCATATCTCGAATCATGTCAGGTCCAATGTCAGATACCTCTGAAATATCATCCCAGAAAAGTGGTGATCGACACTTTCTACCATACAGAGCTTCAAACGGAGCCATCTCAATACTCGATTGATAGCTGTTGTTGTACGAGAATTCACAAAGAGGTAATGAATCTTGCCAACTCGTGCCAAAATCAAGCACTACAGCTCTCAACATATCCTTCAATGTCTGAATGGTACGCTCATATTGTCCGTCCGTCTGTGGATGATAGGTTGTGCTCAAATGTAACTGAGTACCCAAAGCACTCTGTAAACTGTGCCAGAAGTGAGATGTAAATCGAGGATCACGATCTGATACAATAGACTTCGGCACTCCATGCAATCTGACAACTTATCAGACATAAAGCTCTGTCATCTGATCGTGTCTATATGTCATACGATAAGGAATAAAACACGCTGATTTCGTCAATCTGTCGATAATCACCCAGATAGCATCGCAACCTCTAGAAGATCGAGGTAACTTCGTCACGAAGTCCATGGAAATATGATCTCATTTCCATTTCGGCACTGATAAACTCTGTAACAAACCTGGCGGTTTCTTCCTCTCAGCCTTCACCTGTTGGCAATTCAGACATCGAGACACAAAATCAGTGATATCGGACTTCATTGGTTTCCACCAATATCGAGTCTTCAAATCGTTATACATCTTCCTACCTCCCGGATGAATACTATAACGACTACAATGAGCCTCTTTCAGTAGTTGTTGTTGCACATCAGAAATATCAGGCACTACAAGGCAATTGTTTACATACAAAAGATCATCTCGAACCTGGTATTCAGACACATGCCCTGATCAGACTTTCTCAATCGAATTCTGCACATTCTGATCAAGTTTCTGAGCTTCTTTAATTCTCAAAAGTAACTCTGGTTCAACTTGAATTTGATAAAGTCGCAGAGGCTGATAATTCATATCAAATACTAAACCAGAAAGACAACAGTCTTCAATCAAATGGGATACACCAATCGTCGATAGAGATAAAGAACATACCTTTCGACTCAATGCATCAGCTGCTGCATTCGATTTCCCCGGATAGTATTTAATCTCACAATCAAAATCTTTAAGCAAATCAAGCCATCTCCGCTGTCTCATATTCAGTTCTGACTGTGAAAACAAATATTTCAGACTCTTGTGATCAGAATAAATCTCAAACTGTTCCCCGTACAGATAATGTCGCCAAATCTTCAAAGCAAATACAATGGCGGCCAATTCAAGATCATGAATCGGGTATCTGGTCTCGTGAGGCTTCAGCTGTCTCGAGGCATAAGCAATCACATGCCCTCGCTGCATCAATATACATCCTAAGCCTCAATGAGATGCATCACAATAAACAGTGAAACCACCAGTACCTGAAGGAATCGTCAAGACTGGTGCACTGGTCAATCGTTTTTTCAACTCAAGAAAACTGGATTCACAAGCTTCAGACCAGATAAATGGAGCATTCTTCTGAGTTAACTGAGTAATCGGTTTCGCAATACTAGAAAAATCTTTAATGAACCGGCGATAATACCCAGCCAAACCCATGAAACTACGTATCTCAGGAACAGATGTTGGTCTCGACCAACTGATCACTGCCTCGACTTTACTTGGATCAACAGCTATACCATCTCCGGATACAATATGTCCAAGAAAAACAACCTGTTTCAGCCAAAACTCATATTTTGACAATTTAGCATACAGTTTCTCAGATCTCAGAGTCTTCAACACAGTTCTCAAATGCTCAGAATGTTCAATCAAATTTTTCGAATATATCAGAATATCATCAATAAATATTATAACGAAGTCATCAAGATATTTCTGAAACACACGGTTCATCAAAGCCATAAACACTGCTGGAGCATTCGTCAGACCAAACGGCATAACTATAAACTCATAGTGGCCATACCTGGTTCTGAATGCAGTTTTCGGAATATCAAAATCTCGAACTCTCAGCTGATGGTATCCAGATCTCAGATCGATCTTGGAATACACAGAAGAACCCTGCAACTAGTCAAATAAATCATCAATACGAGGCAAAGGGTATTTGTTCTTTACCGTTGCCTTGTTCAGTTGCCGGTAGTCGATGCACAATCTCATTGAACCTTCTTTCTTTCAAACAAATAATACTGGAGCACCCCAAGGAGAAACACTGGGTCGAATGTATCCCTTGGCCAGTAAATCTTCCAACTGATCTTTCAACTCTTTCAATTCCACTGGTGCCATTCGATAAGGTGCTTTAGAAATCGGTGCAGTACCTGTCATCAGTTCTATGTTGAAATCAATCTCACGATACGGAGGTAGTCCTGGAATCTCATCAGGGAAAACATCCGCAAATTCACTAACCACTGGCAAGTCAGCCAGGTTCGGGCTAGTTTTCAGAACATCAACTGTATAAACAATAAATCCCTCTGCTCCTTTCTGCAAAATTCGAGTCATTGATAATACAGATATCAGAGGAATCTTAGCACGAGAACCCTTACCATAGAATTTCCATTCTCCAACCATCTCAGGTCTGAACCTCACTATCTTTTGGAAACAATCTACGGTAGCTATGTACTTGTTTAGCATATCAATCCCGATAATGCAATCAAAATCAGACAAACCAAGCACAAAACAATCTATCTCTATCTCATTACCGTCATACTGTAACAAAAAATTCTTAACTGTCTGAATAGATATAAGACCTTTTCCCAAAGGAGAAGAAACAGATACTATAGCAGGTAATAATTCAACAGGCAAAGCATGTAAGGATGCAAATCGTGTATAGATAAACGTATGGGATGCACCTGTATCTATCAACACATATGCAGGATAACCACAAATAGAACAGTTACCTGCAATCACATCATCTGGTGTTCCCTGTGCCTGTTCCTCCATCAGTGCAAAGACATGAGCATGTTGTCTCTGTGGCTGACTGCCTGTCTGACTTCCTCCTGGCCTTGGCTGTTGCTGTGGATGTGGTGGTTGAAAGGAATGAACAGAAGAGGCTTGCCTCGCAGGTTGAGCCACTGATCATAATGACTCTGCACCTCGTGACTGTCCAAAACCTCTCTGAGGACACACCCTCGCAAAATGGCCAGTCTGATGGCATATATGTCACCTCCCAGATACACCTCGGCACTGATCGGTTGGATGACCTCCACCACAACTGTTACAAAACACTCCTGTCTCCTGTTTCATGCCACTGGAACTCGAAGAACTGCTCCCTGACTTTTTAAACTGTTTCCCTCGAGCTTGCAAATATCCTTTCTTGCCACTGCTACTACCACCACTTTCAAATCGAGGAGGTTGTTGCGAAATGGGAGCTGAGGTTTGTGACTGTCTCGGAGGCTGAGCGATATACGAAGCTCATCGCTGTTGTATCAAACTAGCTTTCGCTCCTTTGGCACTGTTCAAAGCATTAGCAAAATTATTCGGTCGCCTTGTGTTCACCAAATTAAAGACCTCCGGAGTCAGTCCATTAATGAACTGATTAGCCATAGCCTCATTACTATCAGCAACATGTGGAGCAAAACGTAGCAATGTAGTAAATTTTGCAACATAATCTTCAATATTTAAGTTTTCCTGCTTCAGGTTCGCAAATTCTGCACCTTTATCTTTGCGGTAAGACACTAGAAAGAAGCGTTGGTAAAACTCAGTTTTGAAGACATTCCACGTCAGTACAGTTCCTCTACGCTCCAAAGATTTCTTGGTCGTGGACCACCAGCTCTTCGCAAACTCATGCAACTAATGTCCAATTAATCTAACTCTCCGCTCATCACCATAATCAAGCGAATCAAACAACATCTCCATGTCATCGAGCCATCCTTCACATACAACTGCATTTTCAGTACCGTTTAGAGTAGGCGGATGGTATGATTGAAATCTTTTCAATAATGTTTCCATCGGATTGGCAGTCATATCTGTCATATCTCGTGAAGTACTTCCATGTTCATTGCTCGGGACTGCAGCTTGAGGTACTATCGGTGTTACCACTGTCTGTTCCGGCAGAGGAGTATGAACTGTCTGCTCTGGTATAGGAGTAGGAACCCGTGGTCTAAGAGGAGGTCGTCCTGGTCTTCGAGACATATCTGATTATCAAAAGGGTTAGAATACCACAATCATCAAATCTATCTCAGTCCTCCTCTGATCATCTTACCTCTGATCAAGACTCATTTCTGATTCAATCTTTAAAAAAAATAATCGAAGTACTGAACAAGACATGCTTCCAATCCATTCAGATAATCAAATAGCATATCATTATTCATCAGAACACATACCTCTAATCATTCCAGATATTCCAGTAAGCATGCGTCTTTAACCATCATAAATCATACTTTCAAATAAAATAAATACAACATCATGTAATAAAATACTGGAAAGTAAACCATGCTAGCATTTACAACATGTAATTCAATCATGTAATTAAATCATAGCATGATAAAATAAGCAAGCAAGGAAAGATGACTCGATCTACCCCACTCGCTAACTAACTCAGTCAAGAATTTTCTCGCTTTGATACCACCTGTTGTGACGACCTGATTTTCTCTCAATCAAAATATTAACTCAATGCAATGAATTAAAGCTAAAGAAATCAAGCTAAAAAATTTTTTTTTTTTTTTTAAAATGACCTACGCGCGGGGTTCGCCCCTCGCGCGTGCGCAGCTCAATGGGACAGAGCCCCCTTGGGCTTGGTCTGCGCGCGCGCGAGCAAGGGCTCGCCCGTGCGCAGGCCAAACGGCCAGAAAAAAATGCTGCACACCCACAGCTGCTGTCCAAGCTATCTAGATTTGTTCCAACCTTTCTAAGACCAAGAATTATCATCAAACAAGGTAGAGGAGTCATTAGCAAGACTAAATCAAGAACTTAAACATATCATTACTAGAGTAAACACATCAAGATCAAGTGTTATACAAGCTAAATTATCATACACTCTAAATACAAGTTCAAGTCTAAAAACTAACAACTCCAATTCTTGTTCTTAACATAAAATGACAGCAACTTGACATCTATACCGGATCAACACTCTAATCTCTCACGTCTTGATTCATCAAGCCCGTCTTTGCCCTGTTCCACTCCCACCTATTGCCATGACACATACAACACAACAATAGCCGGATAACTCCGGTGAAAAATATATTTCCCAGTAAAAGCAACTAAACATGCATAGCAAAGCATATATCAAATTCATGATATAAAAATAACTACAATGCATGTTTTAAAACAAGGTTCTCTAGTTCATCGTTTGGGATCCCGAGAAGAAGATATCATAACTAACCACCGACTCTCCCGATCGAGGTAGGGCTACTTATCTTGCTTCTCTAGACTTTGAAGCCATTATATATGTAAATCAGATGCTAGGCTAAGTCAACCACCCAGGCCGTACATATATAATCCCTCAAATCGTCTATTTGAACGTTTTCGTTCATTTCAAAATCAAAGAATAAGTCTTGCAAGATGAATGCAACATATATCATCATAAAAGCATTCATTAACATCAAAGACTCATTCAACAATTCATAGAAGAGCATATAAAAGCAAGTAAGCAAATAAGTATGTGATTTAGGGAACTCGATACAAACCATCTCGAGTTATAATCTCATTCAATTAGTAGTCCACTTTTACCTTACAAATGATATGTTTAAGATGTCTTCTAGCTTGTCAAAATTTGTACAATACAATCACCAACCAATCTCAAAATCTGCTCAAACTTCAACCAAACTTCAAGGCAAAAAGCTACCAACCTTGTTTTTTTTATTGGTTTCGAAGTCGAGATTATTGAGTTGAAGTGCCCTGTTTATGAACTGAAATCATAGCATATAAACCAAGTAATCATTAGCTACAACCCAACAATATCTTAGTCCAAGATCAATAGCAAAACAGCCTCAAATCATAAGTTCGACGGCGTAACGGTTAAAGTCGGCAAACCCAAAACTCATGTATAACCCTTCTACAATGATACCAGCTGAATTTCAATCAAAACCAGCAGAATATAGAATAGAAACGTTGCAATACTTGCTGAGAATTCATACGAAATGGATACAACAACCATCTTCAACCCAACTTCAACGAAACACAACATAGAAGTTCAATAACAACAATTCATACACAATTCTGATCTCTGTAATTTTAGAATTCCCAAATCATAATGAACTAAGAGAAAACTTACATAAATTCGAAGGTCTTCTTGCAAGGATTCCAGAACATCTTTCGGAATCGAAATCGGATACCCGAAACTCAAGATATTGCAATTTGAAGTTTAGGAATGAACTTGGGGTTTCTTTGTTCTTGCTCTCGGTTCCTCCTTCTACTTTTCTGATGGAATGAATTGAATCACACGTGAAAACTTAGAATAATAACAAGTGTCCCAACAATTTTCCAATAATTTCACTTAGGCCCCTCAAGTCTTCCAAAATTGCAATTTGGTCCTCAATTTCTCAATTCATTCAATTTCAATCCTAATCAATTTAAGAATATTAGAATTTAAATCAAAACTCCAATTATTCTCAAATTAATTATTCTCGAATTAAAATTAAATAATTCCGGGTGTTACAGTTTGCGACCGTGACATGAAGTTCATATATGCACTTACTGGTTAGGAGGGTTCTGCAGCAGATTCCAGAGTGCTTCACGATGCCTTGACTAGTGACGATATATTTAAAGTTCCCAGAGGTTCTTCACATTTTGATCTTTTTATGAATACGATACTTTCATATACTAATATTTGGAATTATTGGTTGGATCTGAAAATGTGTTCTCTATATGCATTTTTTTTTGGAGATAGTAATTTTTTTTCTCGTTTTTAGGTTGTTATTATCTATGTGACAATGGATACGCCAACGTCGAGGGATTTCTGACTCCTTACAGGCGAGTACGTTATCATAGGGATGCTTGGGGAAATCGTGCAATTGGACCCCAAAATTATAAGGAGTTATTCAACTGGAGACACTCTCAAGCTCGAAACGTGATTGAAAGAGCCTTCGGTTTGCTTAAAAAACGCTGGGCCATACTACGAAGCCCCTCTTTCTATCCGTTGAAAACACAAAACAGAATCATATTGGCTTGTATGTTGTTGCATAACTTTGTCAGGACTGAAATGCCCGATGATCCCATTGAGGAATTGAACGACGAGGTTGTCAGTCCAGGCCCTGAGTTACAAGATGATTTCATCAACAGCTTTGAATTATCGGATGTTTGGGATATGTGGAGGGAGAACCTAGCGTTGTCAATGTGGAATAATAATTAGTTGTACTTTGCTCGTGTTAGTGTCAAGTTGTGTGAACCTATTGCTACTAATTCCTTTTAAGCTTGAACATTTTTCCATGTAATTACTTTGTATGGAGTGTTTGTATTCACTAATTCCATATTTGTTTTTTATGTTTCACCAATATTTTGTAGATAAACTGTGTTTGTTAATACAAACATATTTTTGCTATGAATTCACCGTTGGATTGTATTTCAGTTGCTAATAGGACAAGAACATCCACAAGTTCAAATTCATGGAAAGGGGAGCAACTATAGAGAGCTCTGCAGGAAAGGGTAGGAAAACTGATAAGACTAGACGCACTTGGAGTGAACGTGAAGAACAAGTTCTGATACAAGCACTGAAAGAGGCTTCCACGGAAGGTTGGAAGAGCGATAACGGATTTCGACCAGGGTACCTAGGCTTTCTTGAAAATCATTTGAAAGCAGTATTCCCCGAAGCAAATCTGCGTGGTAATCCACATATTCACTCAAAAGTTCACGTGTGGAAGAAGCTTTATGGTGCTCTGGAGGGAATGTTAAGTAAAAGTGGAGTCGGATGGAATGATACTGAAAAGACAATTGAAGCTTCGACCGACATATGGGAAGCACTTATTAAGGTAGTTATTTGAAATAAAAGTCATTTCTTCTAACTCATGCCAATTCACTAACATGTTGTCTTTGTGTTTTCGTAGGCAGACCACAATGTACGTACACTTAGACACCTGATTACAATAGTTCTATGTATAAGATTGCATTTTAGGGGTGCATGGACAGTGTGCATTTTGAAGACCCCCTGCACCTTATGTATAAGATTGCATTATCTGGTTTTTGATGTTGATCTGAAGATTAAGGGTTTTTTTGTGCATTTTGAAGACCCCGGACGGTGGATGCAGTATGTTTATGTAAGGGCTAATTTTGAAGACACCCTGCACCTAATTGCACCAGGTTTATGTATAAGATTGCATTAGGGTCATATTATGTATATAGTTGATCAGCATGTACCATATTGTTGTCACTTTGTCGTGGACAGTATATATAACATTGGTATGCTCTTGTACATGCCTAGATTATTTTGACCTCATATTTGTCTTATTACATACCTTTGAGAATTTAATATATCTGATGATGGTAGAGTTGGTACTTGACTCTTTTTTTTATTGCCTCATACATATATTCTTGACCAGTACTCTCTGGTACAGGATTCATAAATGCAAAATTATATCTAAAAATCCTAAAATATAAGTAATGTACTATCCAGTAATAGCCTTCAAATTTTGATGCGAATGTACTGATAAGAAGACATGATCTCATTTGCATCATGTTACTCGTTTAGTTATATATTTTTTTAATGACTTCATACACATATAATCACATCTATTAGGTAGCAACATTACGTACACAAATATACGCTTCATATTGGACCTCCAAAACAGTTAGACCCTATCTTATACTTATGGCGCATTTAACACATCTTTCGACCATAATAGATCTGACCAAATCATAAAAAATGGTCTTCAAAATACGAGGTCCGGTCACCAAAATAGCTTATACATATGAAGCATATAACTTAAAATGTACCCTACAATGTTATAAAACAAAACAGGAAGTTGATGATTTGGACACACATAAGCAAGACTAGTGAGGAATAAGATCACCAGCTCTTTGGATTCTGCGAGTCAGAGTTCCCCGAATCTTCAATGATCACCACTTCATTGTTCTTGCTCCCACCAGTATCTTTGGTGCTCCCAGACTTGTCATCATCAAAAACAGTGAGGTATTCAATATGTGATGGTTTGGATGCTGTGTTGGTGGCCTCGTCTGTTGATTCACTATCAGTTTTATCCTCATCCTCAAGTGAGTCTTCGTCTTCCAAAGACACCAGCTCCACTTTCATATACTCATCTACATAGAAATCTTTATCGTCTTCTGCATCTTCATCATCTGATGAATCACTTGAAACCAGAATGATTTCAATAGGTTCAACCTTCTCGTTGAAGATTTCCTTCGGTTCTTCCTTCTTGTTGTTCGCTGGTACAGAATTGGAGGAGGATGAACTATAAACTGCAGACATGTTTGGAAGAGGAACAGGCAAGCTTCTGGTATCCGTGTTATTCTCCCTGAAGATATATATATATATCTATAATTATATCAGATGGTGAATAACTTATTAAATGCCCTCTCAACCACCATACTTAAATGAAGGTTATTGAATGAGCCGTAAGCAAAAGAGGAGAAAGTAAATAGGAGGTGCCATCAATCATGTATAGGGGTTGCCGATCAGTCATTCATTAAGATTTTGCACTATTTTAAAATCTTTTTATTAAATGTGTGAAGGTTATTGAATGATCCGTAAGCATAAGATTTTGCTTCATGTCAGTTTGGATGCAATTATTCTTTCTGTAGCTGGGATAAATGCCACATTGTTGCTGATCAACTCAAATTAATGAATGAATAAATTTGAACTTGTCAAGCAATCACTGTCTTCAAGAAGCAACAAGTAACAAAACATACAGAATATATATTGCAAAAACAAACACAATACAAGGTTGCTGAATTAACATCACAACACTAATTAAAACATGCAGACATCTGTCGGACTTAATATGGTTCCACCTAAGTACAAGTTCTCCCAAGGACAGTATTCAGCCCCAACAAAATAGCTTAAAAGTAGCCTTAAGATAACTACTACGCATGGTCTTTAAAAATAAACGACCGCAACTTTTTCTGAATTGCCTCGGAAATCTCTGCAACCCTCAATGAAAGTTGGCGTTGCTCATTTGCCAACTGTATCTGGGCATCTATAAGTTGGCTCAAGCTCAGATCTCCAGTGGGACTAGTGGTACGTACTTGAACTTGCCGTTGAAGTAGCTGAGTTTGTATTGGGTGCAGAAGAGGCTTGGGTTGACCGACTCTTCTCCATGTACTTAACATAAGCCTTCAATGCCTCATCCCTAGAACGATAAGACTTGTGAGAAGCGTAACTAAAACCGGTAACTTGCAAATCTGTTTCCTCCCATGTAGTATAAATTCCAGGGTTCCGACCTTTGAAGACAACATATGTCTTGCCCTGAAGCGACAACGCAAAAATTTTTAGCGTACGAAATACAATTAGAGCCACAACATGAACTTAAGTATAAATTTAAAGTGTCACCATGTAAGATCACCGCTGCAGGTAATTCACTCTTCTAATTATGAAGGCAATGAGATTTAGTACCTGCTTAAGTTCAATATATTATATAAAATAGATGTCAAAACACTATTATATAATAAACCATCAAGGATGAAATGTTGATTTACTGTCTGCACAAATATTCAAACCAACCTTCATGAAGATATAGTTACAGATAAATATAGTTTCGTTCATGGAGAAGTGAAAATGGTGGCATGAAGTTCGATATATTTTAAGTATCCAACTTTTCTAACCAGGAAGTTACCAAATTATCAGACATGTTAACGGTGAGGAAATACATGGATATCGACTAATTACCCCCAACTTCAGTTATCGGGGATTAGGTCAGAGAAATACTGGACATAATCAAACTCCAAAACAATGTCTAGCTATAACAGTTACAAATCAAAAGAATAAATACTATGATATAATTATTTACCTCTAACATCTGTGTAGCTTGCATTCTAATTGATTCCTAAACTTATGAAATACCTTTAAACAAATATCCTCAAACAAGCAGCTGCGTTGATAATGAGAATGCTACTATACACCCAAAAGAGGATATAGTAATTACCAATTAACGATCGGGAAAGGCGCACCAGATCCGAGCTTCGCAGTAGATCTGGGAGTGAACGAGCAAATCAGTAAAGAATGAGGAACTATCAAGGGTAAGTGAGTGAAACCCTATAGATTTAAGAACGTCAGAAGTGAAGGATATTTCGGGTAAGTGGTATTTGATTTATTTTTATCATTCAAACCAAACGAATGCCCATATGTATTAATTTAATTAATCATTCATACCGAACAACATACATTTAATTCAATACTAAAATTATCCATTCATTGTCCACCAAATAATCAATCCATCGTTTATCCCATCACACGAACTAAACGCACCCTAAATATTTAAAATTTAGTTTTAGTGCAAATTTTGATTTATTTTTAGCTATAATAATTAGTCCAATTTCGTTAGAAAATATTGACATGAAACCGAGAATCACCGACATGGCATTGAAAATTTTGAATTTGTCTAGTGTCACGTCACGTTGGTCAGCCATTATACCAAATGTTTGAAAATTAAAGTGTGCACCACCACAAAAGTTTGACGACAGCATTAAAAGACAAAATTGAACAAATTATGTCAAGAACAAAATTTGCTGGTTGCAATAATTTTTTTTGAAAGGTAGAACAATCGAAATGACATTTGAGTTGTTGTGCGGTTTAAATTATGTGAGTTGGACTGCTATTCACCTCCTATAGCTTTTGTTAAAGTGCTTGTTAAAGTAGTAAATGCTCCTAGAGAAGTTGTTTTCCATTATATTTAAGATTAACATTAATTTAGAGGGGAATTGAAAATGGAATTGGATAATATCTCGAGTTGTCCACGGGTTATCAATGCATGCCCCATGCCTCACGGTGTGTAAAAAAAATGAGCAATAGTAAATTAAAAATTGTTGGGAGCCGATTGCGACGACATATAATACAAATGTTATGTCGTCTTATTGGAAGGACTCGTTCTCCACTGCACATCTAAAAAATTCCAAGATGTGATCGCTGATGATAGACTTTGATAAATTGAGGAAGATGTAATATTTTTGGGAGAATTATATTTAGGATCATATAATTTGCAAAACATTTTTTTTACATTTGGTGGTGTTATCGATCAATTCATAATTCTAGGCCATTAGATGGGATTTTCTTCTTATTATGGTTTTTTTTGGTCGAAGCTTGTTAACATTGTGATATTCCTATCCCACGGAAAAATAAAAAATTCAAAATAAATTTATAATGGGTTATAATAAATTTCTATACCAACTTAGGTTAATCATTTTCGTAAATCGAGGATGAATACGAAATAGTTGTTGTATATAAGGGTCCATTGTGTACAGTCGCGCAAGCCCAGGCCTGGGCCCAAGGCGTGACAGAATAGTATAAGAGATGGTAGTCAGCCGACAGATGACATAATGGTATCAGAGACGGTCGCCAGCTGACAGATCTCGAGGAATAAGTGCTATACGGGGCAAAGTACTTCGCATAGCAACAGTCGCGCAAGAGTGGGCCTGAGCCCGCGAGTCGTGACAAACATGACATCACACACGTCATACGTCACTATTTTTGTATGGCTAGGCCCGAGAGTGACAGACATGACATCACACACGTCATACGTCATTATTTTCTGGTGGCACGTCAGTATTATGATAAAAATAACTAAAATTGGGAAGAAAATGCAAATTGATGGACTAAAATCAAGAATTGATAGATATTAGATAATGAACCAAAAAAAAATTAATGTGCAAGTCACGACTCCAAAAGTATAATTGTCCCTACCTTTCACTAATATAATTCTTCGCCTACATTTTTTTTCCAACTTGTTCATATATAATCTCCGACTTTAATACTGAAGGGGTTTTGTAATAATAATAATAATATAATAATAATAATAATAATAATAATAATATTGTTTCATCAAAAAATTTCGAATAGTTGAGGATTACACCCGCCGAAAAAACCCACACTAGTACTAACCGCTTATAATATCTAATTGTAAATATATATATATATATATATATATATATATATAATTTTGTTATGTTGTCCACTTTTCGTTCCCACCACCATGCCCACTTATGAGGTGACACTCATCCATTGAATGAATCATTTGTATATGATTCATCTCATCCATTGGATGATTGTCACCTCATAGGTGGGCATGGAGGTGGGCACGGGAGGTGGGCAGCAGAGTTTCTTTCAAGTGCCTACCTACCATGCCCACCAATGATGTGACACTATTCTATTGGACCTACAATTTATCACATCTTTATCACATCCAATAGAATAGTGACACATCATTGGTGGGCATGGTAGGTGGACACTTGAAAGAAACTCGTTGGCAGCATATCATAACTCTATATATATATATATATATATATATGAGTTTTTTTATGATGCCCAACACTATATGCCCACTTCATGCCCACCATGTGCAATAGATGAGTTGACCGGTATAATAGATGAGTTGACTTGTACATGGTGGGCATGAAATGGACATATAGTGTTGGGCACCATAAAAATACTATATATATATATATATATATATATATATATATATATATATATCAATATTTTACATGGAGATCGAAGAACAATTTTTACTATCATCGATCCATTAAGTAAATTATATCAAATTCAACAAACTTATGTCATGTATAAAACGTGAAATTGATATACATAATGCAACTATCATGAAAAAGCAATGTTTGTATATTGATTTTTATCATGCTTTTTATATGCTGATTTCAATTTATAAAAATTTTCAACTGATACTTTAATACGTCACGTTCGGCTTTAGATTTTGGAACAAATTTGTAAACTCAAAAAGTTCATACTCAATCAATACCGTACAAGAAATATTCCTTCGAAGTAACAACTTGAATGTTTAAATAATACAAATGTACATGTTTCTGGATAAACGTCTAAATTACACTCATATGATTTAACCCATTCTTATATATATATATATATATATATATATATATATATAATTTGTTCCAAAATCTAAAGCCGAACGTGACGTGGGCTAGACTTTGTTTTTTATTAATATTCTTTAAAAATATCCTAACGTACGTCATGTATACTGACATCAGATAATGAAAACTGATTATTTAGTGTTTATATTTAGTCTATATATATATATATAAGTTTCTTTCAAGTGTCCACCTATCATGCCCACTATCATGCCCACCAATGATGTGGCACTATTCTTTTGGACCACATCTTTATCACATCCAATAGAATAGTGCCACATCATTGGTGGACATGGTAGTGGGCATGATAGGTGGGCACTTGAAAGAAACTCATATATATATATATATATAGAAAATTAGCATTTTGGTCCTGTATGTTGGCTTTTTTTTTTTGTTTTGATCATGTATGTTGACTTGTTTTGGAAAAAATCATGTACCTTGATTTTTTTTTTTTTTTTGGATTTAGGCCTATATGATAGGTGGGCACTTGAAAGAAACTCATGAAATTTGAATTATATTGGAAACATTAATATATATGAAAAATCAATATATATAAATGTAGGGAAGAAATAATATTTAATTTTAATCCCATAAGAAGTTCAGTGTTATTTTAAAAAAAAAATTAAACGCATTCTTCTGCTTAAAACTCGTAGCCCGTAGGTACTCGTTATCTTAATCAACGTGACTTGAACATAATAAAAGTAAAATCACAACAAATTAATTAAGGTATCATTACAAAAAAAAAGGTTTGGTTATTGGTCAACGTGAATCGACAAGTTTACGTTCGTACAAGAGGTACAAATTGATGTATATATATATATATAGAGTACAAATTGCGCATTATAAATTTCTAAAGATCGCGATGCAGTGAATGAGACTGAAGTTAATGTTGTAATATTTTTAAAAATATATAATATTTTTTTATCAACAATCATTTTCTTCATGTCAACTAGGGCTTTTTAAAAAATAAATGTAAGAGAAGACCATAAAGAAAAGAGCAAGAAACTTCTCACGAGTAAAATTCTCATTTACCTGCAACTTTCATTGATAGTAAGTATTTCCTACTTCTTAGTCTCGTACGTTAGAATTGTTAAATAAGGGTGGCGACGTCGGCTCCTGAATTTATTTTTTAAGAAAATATGTGCAAAGTCAAAATATTAATAGAATGAAAGCGATGTGTCAAAAATTCATATATTTCTTTTGTAAATTCATAATTTAATTTGTTTACAAGATTAAAATTGAACTCTTAACTATATATATAATGTGGTCAACAAAACTTGAGAAAACTAGAATAATAGTTGCAATGTCAGCATTATTCCAAGTAATTAACATTTATTATATGTCTATCGGAAACATTCTTCAGTTCGTACAGCTAATCTTGTATTTTGTATATTTTAGTTTCAATTCCTATATAGATTTGGTCAAATTTGAAAGAGTGGGTGCCCGGTTAGCCAACTTGTGGCTAAGGATTTTTATGACTCTATGTATAAACAATCTTTGTTTAATATAATTTACATTCATTAATGACATTTTCTTTGTCTTTCTTTTTATTATTATATTGTGATATACTATTATTGTTTTGATAAAGACCTTGAATATACTATAGTGTAAGTAAGATGAGATAGTGAATAAAGAGAGATCACTATTATGAAACACATCTTATAGTCACTGTATTGAGACTAGCATTTGTGATGCCAAGTATCACGTTTCATTGGTAATGGACATGGAGATGTTCAAAGCATGCAAATGGATATTCATATGATTAATGATCGAACTACCCTATTCGGACTTTCCAAGTGGTTATTATTATTTGAGTGGATAAGTCCGCGGTTTTGGTTGTACACCATTAGTCCTTACTATTTGAAACATCATTGAGACTCTATATGCTAGTACTGTACTTTGACTCGTTTATCGACTCTATTGGGGTCATCAGGTGTCGGGATTGGGTACAGTTACGACACATATAGGAGTCGATCCTTTGTTATCAAGGATTCACCACATACTTGCGAGTGTAGATATCCTATGCGATCTGATGAGATATTAGTGTGACGAATTTCTGGCCAGAGTACATGATGTGTTTTAGGTTACTCGGTTTCCTAGTAGCACATGTGATGTCACTATTTGATCTTCAAGATGCATTGCATAGTTATCGAATCTCGAACGACTCTCGATGCACCAATGGTTGTTGATTCGATCGGGATATATGGATGAAGGGACCGTACTGTACGCTAACCAAAATATACTGGTTCTTGCAGGCACTATCAGTGATACCTAGGAAATCATGGGGCGATGTTGCTAGACGCTCTTACCATGATTCGATGGATAAGTCGAAAATTGTTGTTCCGAGTCACAAGGAGTTGTGAGCCCACGGCTAGCTGTATCCCTGAACCATTGAGGGTCACACAAGTAATGGATTACTAAACCCCGTTGAGATAGTTAAATTTAAAGAGTTAAATTTAATGAAAGAGAAGTTGGACTTCTTAACTAAAGGGAGTGGAATTTCCTAAAATGACATATGGATGTGCATTTTTGGAAATCACTGAATTCGGATTCAGAAAAATTATCTTGACTTTAAAAGATGCAGAAATGGTTTCTGTGCACATTGGTGAAATCAGTTTATCAATCGGAGTCATGATGAATTTTATATTAATTTCTATAATAACAGGCTTGGCTTGTTGGGCTTAAGTTATGGATTATGAGCCCTAAGGAGTTAGAGTCCTAATATAATTATAACTTAATCTAGTCTAAAAATTATCTATAAATATAGGTGTAGTGTTCGAAAATTAAAAGTATTCCATCCTTGAAATTTTCAAAAATCACTTATAATATTCTAAGGGAATTTTCGAAATTCTCTTCTCCTTTTTGAGATAATTCAGGCTGTGATTTTTGTGAAAAATTACATTCTGAATTGACAGATGAAATCTATTTATTCTCTTCGATAAACATCTGATTGATTTCTAATGCAATCAATCAGAAGGTTTTAGTTTTTCTGTTCGTGGACCTAATTCCGGAGATTGATCGAGCAAGTCATCGGTTCCCGGGATTTACAAGAAGAGCAGATTAAATTCTGTTAGAGTCCATAATCAAGCCTTAGCTTGAAGAGGTAAAAATATTTAATTGTGAATTTATATTTTTACTTGCAAGATTTTAATCGTTTGGATTTGATACCCACGATATGGAATCGTTCCATATCGAAAAATAAAATTTTTAAAATTCCGCTGCTCCGGGTATCACATCTGTGTGATCAGAGAACGCGTGTTCCAACAGTGGCGTCAGAGACAGGTTGTAAACTTTGATCAAACGATTAAAATTAATCGATTGTAAAAAAATTTTAGCCTCGGTTTTTGAAACAAAACGAAAAATTTTTAAAATTAAATTTGAAGGGAAACAAGGGCAATCGGGCAACGAGCGTCGCTGCCCAGGACAGCGATTTAGCGCTGCCCACGGGCAGCGACGAGCTGCCCACCTCCACGTGGGCAACCCTGTCCCACGTGGAGGCGGGGCTGCCCGGGAATGTCCCGGGCAGTCCGGAAATTTTAAATTTTGATTTTTTGGATTTTTTTGAAATTTTTGAAATTTTATTTTTTGGTCCGATCGAAAATTGTTTTTGATTTGTCCACGAGGCATCGGATCAAATTGTTTGAGTCCGAAATTTTTAAAATTTATTTTTGGATAAATTTGAATTTTTGAAAAATTTATAAATTTTATCCGTTAAATTAGATTTTATAAAATTAATTATTTTGGTACAATTGATGATAAGATATGATCTTATAAAAGGATAAGATAAAATTTGATTTTATCTTTTTAATTATGATGTCATTGCATGTTATCCAATTATTTAATTATTGAATTAATTATTGGATAAAAGGATGATCGATTGTCATGACCAATATTATAGGTGTATGTTAGGTTGTTTACATTTGGTTTTATTGTTGTTGGGTTTTATTAATGAGCTTGGTTTATGGCCCAATTTGAATTTTCATTTGTAATAAAAAGTGGGCCTGGTTTATGGCCCGTTCCCACCCTTAAATATGTATCCCCTACTTGTCATCGAAATTTATTGTAAATTTATTAGACGTAGTGGGAGATAAAGATTTGAAGACAATGGTGGGCCCAGCAGACAATAAAAACCAAAAAAATGTAAATTGGAAACTCAATGTAATAGGATTACATTGCATACCTGCATATCACCTAGGATTGGACTTAGACTCGTGATTGGCAACCACGGGTCGATTAGTTATTGGGGTCGATCATCCTTTAAATAATATATGATATTATTGTTGTATGCATGTTTAGACTAAATTGTATGAATCCCGCAAGCATACAAATATTAAATGATGAGACAGTTTTCAAAATTAAAAATCCCTCATTTTAAATATGATTTAAAATTGATATCAAGATAAATAAAGATAATTTAAATATTGTTTAAATGTTCCTACCTTCCATCAACGATCAATGTATGAGATGCTACCCGCGGGCACGGTCCGACTCATATTATTGGGGGGGGGGGATACTTAAGTACCGAGTTTTTGAGCTATCTAAAAGTATGACGACTCGAGTTCTAATCTCTCTTTTAATCAAATCATCATAATTAATAGACAAGAATCAAAGTCTAAACAAAATAAAAAAAAAATTTTAAAATTTGAGCACCTCGCTCGATCGGTGAAAAGCTGCCGATCGAGCGAGCACCTTGGCCCAACTCTCGGGTGCAATCAATATGTGGCCTCGCTCGATCTGCAATATTCACCGATCGAGCGAGCCACAATCTCCAAGCTTTCTGTCCCTGCAACGATGGCCTCGCTCGATCCGTGATATTTCACCGATCGAGCGAGCACATTTCCAGAAAAAGGAACAGAAACTTTTGCTGTCAAAATGTGTTCTTCCATGCCTTTTTCATCTACTATCAACTTATACAAAGCCTATTCCACACTATAAGCTAGCATGCATTCTTAAACATAATAAAGTTGATAGGAATAGGTCATCACAAGGCCTTAAAATCATCTCAATATAAACTCATATAACATACAAGATTCATTGTTATAGAAAAGGCATTAAGCTACAAAAACATGTTGTCTCAAGGATTTACACATCATCTCAAATCCTATATACATCAACAAGACAACAACTTAATCACCAACAAGTCTTGGTACAAATAGCTCTAACATGTTCATGTTTATGAAACTCAACACTATCATTGACAGCTCACACAAACCATCTAAACTCGGATCATCACGCTATTCTTTCCATCCCTTGTTCTTCAAGTTCGCTTTTGCCCGGTTCCACTCCCGCCTATTGCCATGACACATACAACACAACAAATAGCCGGATAACTCCGGTGAGAAATAGATTTCCCAGTAAAAGCAACTAAACATACATATAAAACATATATCAAACTCATTATATAAAAGATCATAACTTCCATGCATGTTTTAAAACAAGGTTCATCTCTTATCTCGTCGGTTGGGATCCCGAGAAGAAGATATCATAACTAAACACCGACTCTCCCAATCGAGGTGGGGCTACTTATCTTGCTTCTCTAGACTTTGAAGCCATTATATATGTAAATCAGACGCTAGGCTAAAACAACCACCCAGGCCATACATATACAATTCCTCAAATCGTCTAATCGAATATTTCCGTTCATTTCAAAATCAAAGAACAAGTCTTTCAAGATGAATGCAATATATATCAATCAAACCACATTCATTAACATCAAGACTTATTCAAACATTCATAGGAAACATATAAAAGCAAATAAGCAAATAAGTATGTGATTTAGGAAACTCGATACAAACCATCTCGAGTTATAATCCCATTCAAGTAGTAGTCCACTTTTACCTTTCAAATGTGATGTTTATGGTGTCTTCTAACTGTCCAAAGCTGTACAATAAACCAATATAATCCTTGACTCAAAATCTGCTCAAAACCATACAACTCTATTGTAGAATAGCTTCAAACCTTGCTTCAATTCTCTATCGGTTCGAAGTGGATGTTCTCAAGATCGATGGCTCTTGTTTATCAGCTGAAACCACAACATCATTGCCAAAGAACATCAGCTTAAGCTCATCTCAATAGCAGCTCAAGCATAAGATAGTAAAACACCTCAAATCAAAAGTTCGACGGCATATCGGTATAAACTCGGCAATCCCGAACGCAACTATAACAATTATATAATCATATCAGATGTATATCAATCCAAACTCAACATATCAGCAAACATATAAGTCAAATCATAGCTGGAAAATCATAAGAACTAATCCAACAATCCATTCTTCAACCCAACTTCAACATAACAAAGTATAGAAGCTCATCAACAACAATTCCATACAAAGTTCTGATCTCTGTCAATTTCAAATTCTCAAATCATGATGAACTAAGAGAAAACTTACATCAAATCGAAGGTCTCATTGCAAGGATTCCAGAACATCTTTCGGAATCAAAATCGGATATCCGGAACTCAAGATATGTGAATTGGAAGATGAAGAAAATTGTGAAGTTTTCCCCTGTTCTTTCTCTCGATTATTTTGCTGAAGATTTGATGGAAAATACTGATATTACACGTGAATAATCAGAAATATAACAAGTGTCCAGCTCATTTTCAAATATTTGCATTTTGGCCCCTCAAGACTTCAATAATTGCAATTCAGTCCTCAATTTCTCTTTTCATTCAATTTCAATCCTAAATAATTTAAGAATATTAGAATTTAAATCAAAACTCCAAATATTCCCAAATTAAATATTCTCGGATCAAAATTAAATAATTTCGGGCGTTACAATTCTCCCCCACTAAGACACGATTTCGTCCTCGAAATCTCTAGTATGAACAACACATAATGTATATCAGATAACAGAAAACTAAAGGAGACTCACATCATTGAAACATCTCTGGAAATCATTGCCTCATATCTGATTCCGTCTCCCAAGTTGCTTCTTCAATACCATGACGACTCCACTGGACTTTCACAAGTGGAATAGTCTTCGTTCGAAGTTGCTTCTCTTTTCGATCAAGAATCTGAATTGGCTTTTCGAAATAACTCAAAGTCTCGTCGAGTTCAGCCTCATCAGATTGAAGCACATGAGATCCATCAGCAAAATATTTTCGAAGCATCGATACATGAAAGACATCATGTATTCCAGATAAAGCCGGAGGAAGAGCTAATCGATAGGCGAGATTGCCTATTTTCTCCAGAATTTCATATGGACCGATATATCGTGGAGACAACTTTTCTCGCTTGCCAAATCGTACAGTGCCTCTGAATGGAGAAATCTTCAAAAACACCATATTCCCCTGTTCAAAAGATAAAGGTCGGCGTCGAACATTGGCATACTTCGCTTGTCTATCCTGAGCTATCTTCATTCTTTTCTGAATAAGCTTCACTTGTTCAGTCATATCTCGAATCATATCAGGTCCAGTGTCAGTTACATCAGAAATATCATCCCAGTACAGAGGAGATCGACACTTTCTTCCATATAAAGCTTCAAACGGAGCCATTTCAATACTCGATTGATAGCTGTTGTTGTACGAGAATTCACAAAGTGATAGTGATTCTTGCCAACTAGTGCCAAAATCAAGCACTACAGCTCTCAACATGTCCTCCAAGGTCTGAATGGTACGTTCAGACTGTCCGTCGGTCTGTGGATGATATGTTGTGCTCAAATGTAGCTGAGTACCCAAAGCATTCTGTAAGCTGTGCCAGAAATGTGATGTAAATCGAGGATCACGATCTGATACAATAGATTTCGGCACTCCATGCAATCTGACAACTTCTCGGACATAAATCTCTGCCATCTGGTCATGTCTATACGTCATGCGATAAGGAATAAAACACGCTGATTTCGTCAATCTATCGATAATCACCCAGATAGCATCGCAACATCTAGAAGATCGAGGTAATCTCGTCACGAAGTCCATGGAAATATGATCCCATTTCCATTTAGGCACGGACAAACTCTGTAACAAACCAGGCGGTTTCTTCCTCTCAGCTTTCACCTGTTGGCAATTCAGACATTGAGCTACAAAATCAGTGATATCTGTCTTTATTTGCTTCCACCAATAATGAGCTTTCAGACCATTGTACATCTTCTTACCACCAGGATGAATGCTATAACGGCTACAATGCGCCTCTTTCAGTAGTTGTTGTCGCACATCAGAAATATCAGGCACTACAAGCGATTGTGAACATAAAGAAAATCATCTTGAACTTGATATTCAGATACATGCCCTGATTGGACTTTCTCAATCGAATTATACACATTCTGATCAAGTTTCTGAGCATCTTTAATTCTCAAAAGTAACTCTGGTTCAACTCGAATTTGATAAAGTCGCAGAGGCTGATAATTCGTATCAAATACTAATCCAGAACAACAACAGTCTTCAATCAAATGAGATACACCAATCGTCGATAGAGATAAAGAACATACCTTTTGACTCAATGCATCAGCTGCTGCATTCGATTTCCCCGGATAGTATCTAATCTCACAATCAAAATCTTTCAGCAAATCAAGCCATCTCCGCTGTCTCATATTCAGTTCTGACTGTGAAAACAAATATTTCAGACTCTTGCGATCAGAATAGATTTCAAACTGTTCCCCGTACAGATAATGTCGCCAAATCTTCAAAGCAAATACAATGGCGGCCAATTCAAGATCATGAATCGGATATCTGGTCTCGTGAGGCTTCAACTGTCGTGAGGCATAAGCAATCACATGCCCTCGCTGCATCAATACACATCCCAAACCTCGATGAGATGCATAACAATAAATAGTGAAACCACCAGTACCTGAAGGAATCGTCAAGACTGGTGCACTGGTCAGTCGTTTTTTCAACTCAAGAAAACTGGATTCACAAGCTTCAAACCAGATAAATGGAGCATTTTTCTGAGTCAACTGAGTAATCGGCTTTGCAATACTGGAAAAATCTTTAATGAACCGACGATAATACCCAGCCAACCCCATGAAACTACGTATCTCAGGAACAGATGTTGGTCTCGACCAATTGATCACTGCCTCGACTTTACTTGGATCAACAGCTATACCATGTCCGGATATGATATGTCCAAGAAAAACAACCTGTTTCAGCCAAAACTCACATTTCGACAGTTTAGGATATAGTTTCTCAGCTCTTAAAGTCTTCAACACGGTTCTCAAATGCTCAGAATGATCAATCAAATTCCTCGAATATATCAGAATATCATCAATAAAAATGATAACGAAGTCATCCAGATATTTCTGAAACACACGGTTCATCAAAGCCATAAACACAGCTGGAGCATTTTTCAGACCAAACGGCATAACTATAAACTCATATTGGCCATACCTGGTTCTGAAAGCAGTTTTCGGAATATCAGAATCTCTAACTCTCAGCTGATGGTACCCAGATCTCAGATCGATCTTGGAATACACCGAAGAACCCTGCAACTGGTCAAATAAATCATCAATACGAGGCAAAGGGTATTTGTTCTTTATCGTTGCCTTGTTCAGTTGCCGGTAGTCGATACACAATCTCATTGAACCGTCTTTCTTTCTGACAAACAGTACTGGAGCTCCCCAAGGAGAAACACTAGGTCGAATGTATCCCTTGGTCAGTAAATCTTCCAACTGATCTTTCAACTCCTTCAATTCAACTGGTGCCATTCGATAAGGTGCTTTAGAAATCGGTGCAGTACCTGGCATCAGTTCTATGTTGAAATCAATCTCACGGTACGGAGGTAGTCCTGGAATCTCATCAGGGAAAACATCCGCAAATTCACTAACCACTGGCAAATCAGCCAGATTCGGGCTAGCTTTTAAAACATCAACTGTATAAACAATAAATCCCTCCGCTCCTTTCTGCAAAAGTCGGGTCATAGATAATACAGAAATCAGAGGAATCTTAGCACGAGAACCCTTACCATAAAACTTCCATTCTCCAGCCATCTAAGGTCTGAACCTCACCACTTTCTGAAAACAGTCTACGGTAGCTCTGTACTTGGTTAGCATATCAATTCCGATAATGCAGTCAAAATCAGACAAACCAAGCACAATAAAATCTATCTCTATTTCACTGTCGTCATACTGTAATAAACAATTCTTAACTGTCTGAATTGATATAAGACCTCTCCCCAAAGGAGAAGAGACAGATACAACAATAGGTAAAGATTCAGCAGGCAAAGCATGTAATGACACAAACCGTTCAGAGATAAATGTATGGGATGCACCTATATCTATCAATACATAGGCAGGATAACCATAAAGAGAACAGTTACCTGCAATAACATCATCCGGTGCTCCCTGTGCCTGTTCCTCTGTCAGTGCAAAGACATGAGCCTGTTGTCTCGAAGGCTGGCTACCTGTCTGACTCCCTCCTGGCCTTGGTTGTTGCTGTGGGTGTGGTGGTTGGAAGGAATGGACAGATGAGGCTTGCCTCGCAGGTTGATCCACTGATCGTGATGACTCTGTACCTCGTGACTGTCCAGAACCCCTTTGAGGGCACACTCTCGCAAAATGTCCCGGCTGATGGCATATATGGCAACTCCCAAATACGCCTCGGCACTGATCAGTCGGATGACTTCCACCACAACTGTTACAAACCATGCCAGACTTCGGTTTTGACCCACTCAAACTCGAAGAACTGCTCCCAGACCTCTTAAACTGCTCTCCTCGAGCTTTCCAAAATTTCTTCTTGCCACTGCTACTGCCACCGCTTTCAAACCGAGGAGGTTGTTGTGAAATTGGAGCTGAAGATTGTGGCTGTCTCGGAGGTTGAACAGAATACAAAGATCCTCGCTGTTGTATCAAACCAGCTTCTGCTCCTTTGGCACTGTCGGAGGTACCACTGTTTGTTCAGGCAGAGGATGCACTGTCTGCTCTGGCCTAGGAGTAGGAACCTGTGGTCTGAGAGGAGGTCAGCCTGGTCGTCGAGACATATCTGATTTATCAAAAGGGTTAGGATACCAGAATCATCAAATCTATTTCAGTCCTCCTCTGATCATCTTACCTCTGATCAAGACTCGGTTCTGATTCACTCGTAAATAAATAATCGAGGTATTCAGATAGCACATGCTTCCAATCAACTCAAATAATCAGGTAGCATGTCGTAAACAACAGATCACATGCTTTTATCATGTCAGATAGTGCAATAAGCATGCGTCTTTAATCATCATAAATCCTACTTTCAAATAAAATAAATACAACATCCTGTAATAAAATACTTGAAAATAAAACATGCTAGCATTTATAACATGTAAGTCAAGCATGTAATAAATCATAGCATAATAAATAAGTAAGCAAGGAAGAAGACTCGATCTACCCCACTCGCTATCTATCTTAGTCCAGAATTTTCTTGCTCTGATACCACCTGTTGTGACGACCCGAGTTCTAATCTCTCATTCAATCAAATCATCATAATTAATAGACAAGAATCAAAGTCTAAACAAAATAAAAATAAAAAATTTTAAAATTTGAGCACCTCGCTCGATCGGTGAAAAGCTGCCGATCGAGCGAGCACCTTGGCCCAACTCTCGGGTGCAATCAATATGTGGCCTCGCTCGATCTGCAATATTTCACCGATCGAGCGAGCCACAATCTCCAAGCTTTCTGTCCCTGCAACGATGGCCTCGCTCGATCCGTGATATTTCACCGATCGAGCGAGCACATTTCCAGAAAAAGGAACAGAAACTTTTGCTGTCAAAATGTGTTCTTCCATGCCTTTTTCATCTACTATCAACTTATACAAAGCCTATTCCACACTATAAGCTAGCATGCATTCTTAAACATAATAAAGTTGATAGGAATAGGTCATCACAAGGCCTTAAAATCATCTCAATATAAACTCATATAACATACAAGATTCATTGTTATAGAAAAGGCATTAAGCTACAACAACATGTTGTCTCAAGGATTTACACATCATCTCAAATCCTATATACATCAACAAGACAACAACTTAATCACCAACAAGTCTTGGTACAAATAGCTCTAACATGTTCATGTTTATGAAACTCAACACTATCATTGACAGCTCACACAAACCATCTAAACTCGGATCATCACGCTATTCTTTCCATCCCTTGTTCTTCAAGTTCGCTTTTGCCCGGTTCCACTCCCGCCTATTGCCATGACACATACAACACAACAAATAGCCGGATAACTCCGGTGAAAAATAGATTTCCCAGTAAAAGCAACTAAACATACATATAAAACATATATCAAACTCATGATATAAAAGATCATAACTTCCATGCATGTTTTAAAACAAGGTTCATCTCTTATCTCGTCGGTTGGGATCCCGAGAAGAAGATATCATAACTAACCACCGACTCTCCCAATCGAGGTGAGACTACTTATCTTGCTTCTCTAGACTTTGAAGCCATTATATATGTAAATCAGACGCTAGGCTAAAACAACCACCCAGGCCATACATATACAATCCCTCAAATCATCTAATCGAACATTTTCGTTCATTTCGAAATCAAAGAACAAGTCTTTCAAGATGAATGCAATATATATCAATCAAACCACATTCATTAACATCAAGACTTATTCAAACATTCATAGGAAACATATAAAAGCAAATAAGCAAATAAGTATGTGATTTAGGGAACTCGATACAAACCATCTCGAGTTATAATTCCATTCAAGTAGTAGTCCACTTTTACCTTTCAAATGTGATGTTTATGGTGTCTTCTAACTGTCCAAAGCTGTACAATAAACCAATATAAGCCTTGACTCAAAATCTGCTCAAAACCATACAACTCTATTGTAGAATAGCTTCAAACCTTGCTTCAATTCTCTACCGGTTCGAAGTGGATGTTCTCAAGCTCGATGGCTCTTGTTTATAAGCTGAAACCACAACATCATTGCCAAAGAACATCAGCTTAAGCCCATCTCAATAGCAGCTCAAGCATAAGATAGTAAAACACCTCAAATCAAAAGTTCGACGGCATATCGGTATAAACTCGGCAATCCCGAACGCAACTATAACAATTCTATAATCATATCAGCTGTATATCAATCCAAACTCAACATATCAGCAAACATATAAGTCAAATCATAGCTGGAAAATCATAAGAACTAATCCAACAATCCATTCTTCAACCCAACTTCAACATAACAAAGTATAGAAGCTCATCAACAACAATTCCATACAAAGTTCTGATCTCTGTCAATTCGAATTCTCAAATCATGATGAACTAAGAGAAAACTTACATCAAATCGAAGGTCTCGTTGCAAGGATTCCAGAACATCTTTCTGAATCGAAATCGGATATCCGGAACTCAAGATATGTGAATTGGAAGATGAAGAAAATTGTGAAGTTTTCCCCTGTTCTTTCTCTCGATTCTTTTGCTGAAGATTTGATGGAAAATACTGATATTACACGTGAATAATAAAAAATATAACAAGTTTCCAGCTCATTTTCAACTATTTGCATTTTGGCCCCTCAAGACTTCAATAATTACAATTCAGTCCTCAATTTCTCTTTTCATTCAATTTCAATCCTAAATAATTTAAGAATATTAGAATTTAAATCAAAACTCCAAATATTCCCAAATTAAATATTCTCGGATCAAAATTAAATAATTTCGGGCGTTACAAAAAGAGAATGGGATTCTCTCTCAGTGGACTCCTCCTATGACACCTCAGCTGAATGGTGTCTCGGAGCGTCGCAATCGAATTTTGTTTGACATGGTTCGATCCATGATGAGCTTCACTGAGATCCCACCTTCGTTTTGGGGCTATGCGCTTGAAACGGCGGTATTGTTGTTGAATAATGTCCACACTAAAGCAGTGGATAAAACTCCATACGAGTTATGGAATGGCAAAGCTTCTAAGTATTCGTACTTAAGGATTTGGGGATGTCCTGCTTACGTGAAGCAGATAGTGGGAGATAAGTTGGATAGTCGTTCCACCTTATGTTATTTTGTAGGATATCCGAAGAATTCAATCGGATATTATTTTTATCATCCTAATGAAACAAAAGTGTTTGTTTCGAGGAATGCCACCTTCATGGAGAAGGAGTTCTTACTTGATAAGAAAGGCAAGATGATGGAACTCGAAGAAATTCGAGAAAAACCTGAGATACAAAATAACGATCCCACACCTCAAGAACCTTCAGTGGACACGCCTACATCTAGGAGATCCGAGAGGACTTCTAGACCTCCTATTCGATATGGTCTTCTTCTTGAAGGGTATCAAAGTGAACCCGACATTGGATGTGATCCAAGAAACTTCAAGGAAGCAATTTCTGATGCGGATTCGAATTTATGGCTTGATGCTATGTAGTCGGAAATAGACTCAATGCATACAAACCAAGTTTGGTCTTTAGTAGATCCTCCCGATTGAATTGTTCCAATAAGGTGTAAATGGATCTACAAGAGAAAACTTGGGCCTGATGACAAGGTACTAACCTACAAGGCACGATTGGTAGCAAAAGGTTATACTCAAAGACAAGGAGTTGACTATGATGAAACCTTTTCACCAGTCGCAATGTTCAAGTCCATAAGAATCCTTATTGTCATAGCAGCATGGTATGACTATGAGATATGGCAAATGGATGTGAAGACTGCATTTTTTAATGGAAACATTAAGAAAAAAATCTATATGATGCAGCCCGAGGGATTCACATCCATGGGAAGCGAGCATAAGGTATGCAAGCTTCAGAGATCAATTTATGGTCTCAAACAAGCATCAAGAAGTTGGAACCAGAAATTTGATGAAACAATAAAGAACTTTGGTTTCATCAAAAACCTGGAGGAACCGTGCGTGTACAAGAAAGTAGTTAAGGATGCGGTGACATTCTTAGTGCTTTATGTTGATGACATCCTACTCATTGGGAATGACGTAGGGATGTTGAACAAAGATATGGTTATCAGGTAGATTCTTGATGAAGGATTTGGGTGAGGCCTCCTATATTCTAGGGATACAGATCTATAGAGATAGATATAAGAGAATGATAGGACTCACTCAAGCAACCTACATCGACACCATATTGAAAAGTTTTTCTATGGATGAGTCCAAGAGAGGACATCTACCTATGTGTCATGGAGTTTTTTTATCCAAGTCTATGTGTCCCAAGACTGATGAAGAGATAGAGAAAATTACACACATACCATATGCGTCAGCCATAGTAGTATTATGTATGGGATGATATCTACCAGACCGGATGTAGCCTTTGCTCTGAGTGTCACGAGCAGATATCAGGCCAACCCCGGTCAAATGCATTGGAAAGCCGTGAAGGATATTCTTAAGTACTTGAGAAGGACTAAGAATATATCCATGGTTTATGGAGGAAGAGAATTGAAATTGGAAGGCTATACCGACTCTAGCTTCCAAAGCGACGTGGATGACTCGAAGTCAACCACTGGATTTGTATTCATGCTCAATGGCGGTGCTGTCTCTTGGAAGAGTTCTAAGCAGGACACCACATCGGATTCCACCACTGAGGCAGAATACATTGCAGCATCAGCTGCTGCTAAAGAGGCCATTTGGATAAGGAATTTTGTTCAAGAGTTGGGCGTAATTCCTGAAGCTGTTGGTCCCATTCCGGTGTACTGCGACAACACTGGTGTCATTGCTCAGGCAAAGGAACCAAGGTCTCATCAAAGATCCAAACACATACTGAGGAAATACCACATCATCCGGGAGATTGTGGAAAGAGGAGACTTCACTGTCGAGAGAGTGACCTCTACAGACAATATCGTTGATCCACTTACTAAGCCCTTGCCAGGACCATTGTTTGACAAACATCGCGAAGCAATGTGATTACGTAGTATGACTAGTTGGCTTTAGGGCAAGTGGGAGATTGAAAGAGTGGGTACCCGGTTAGCCAACTTGTGGCTAAGGGCTTTTATGACTCTATGTATAAATAATCTTTGTTTAATATAATTTACATTCATTAATGGCATTTTCTTTGTCTTTCTTCATATTGTTATATTGTGATATACTATTGTTGTTTTGATAAAGACCTTGAATATACTATAGTGTAAGTAAGATGAGATAGTGAATAAAGAGAGATCACTATTATGAAACACATCTTATAGTCACTGTATATTCTAAACAGTTCCTAGTCAATTGAGCCGTCCGCTAATAAGGATAAGAATCGCTCGAGATTGAGACTAACATTTGTGATGCCAAGTACCACGTTTCATTGGTAATGGACATGGAGATGTTCAAAGCATGAAAATGGATATTCATATGAATAATGATCGAACAACCCTATTTGTAAGGCCCGAAAATATTAAGTTCTTAATTACGGGATTTAAGATTTAAATTCCGAATAAAAGAGAAAAGATGAATTTAAGAATTTATGAAAATTAGAGATTTCAATTTCGGGTAAGAAATATTTAATTTGAGGATTTTCGGATTTTAAGATTTTAATATCCGGAATTCTTAAATTAAAAGATGAAACATATTTGAATTGATATTTATGGAATTTAAGATGTGAATTCCAAGATGATAAATATCAAGAATTTAATTTGAGGATGAAATCCGAGCAAGGACCCATTTGCAAATATTGACCAGTTCAAGGACTAAAATGCGATAAGGTCCAAAATGATTTAATTTTAATCCGAAAATATTTAATTTGAAAATATTTAGAGTTTAGAATTAAATTCTAATATTCTTAAATTATTTAGGATTGAAATTGAATTAAATTGCTTGTCCGGGGACTAAATTGCAATTAGGCCAAAGTGTAGGGACCAAATTGCAAATTCCTTGCAACTTGGCCATAAAAACGTGACAAAGTGATCAGATTTCCAGCAAGAACGAGATAAGGGGGCAGAAAAGGGTTCCAAGCCAATTTTTGCTCTTTCAAGCCCCGATTAAATTCAATCCGCCCGGTAGAATTTTCGATTAAGCATATATTTGCGATCACAGCTCCGAGTGCTACGTTTTGACGTAAGTTTACATGTTCTCGCATATACGAATAGCATATCTAAGACGGATCAAGAAAAGATCGTCGTTTGAACATGTTTCCGATTTTTGAAAGATTTATTCAAAATCTGAATATTGGGGTTTATATTCACGTGACTTTTTTGTTGGAATTGGTGATGATAATATATTGTATAGATGACAATATTGATGTTTAAGCTTTTGGAACGATCGAAATCGTATCGTTACGCCGCCGGTTCAAGATTTTGAATTGTTATTCATTCTATATGTCTAGAGCTCATATTCAAGTGTTTAGTGGATGAATTGAATATGTGGTTATATTTAGAATGAAGGTATAATGATATTTGAATCGAAAGATTTATCGAACTCGAATAGTTGTGACGTCAGTTTGAATTCCGATTGTGTTAGTTAGATTTGAACTGTATCAGTTTTAAAGAAACATCGATTCAGATGGGAAATTGATGTTTAGATATGTTATAATATATTTCAGATTTGAATTGAAGATTATCGAAATTGAATCGACGAGTTCGAGTTCTAATGACTTGAAGTGTTTGAAGTTGAATCAAGAATACCTTCAAGTAGCACTGATTGAAATAAGAAGAATTTGATGACAGATTTGGACAGTTTGTAGTTGATCAAGAATTGACAGAGTGTCAGCCATGTGAATCAGAAATGCAGGTATGAATAGACATTAATAAGATGGGCAGAATAACTCGAGATTGTTTTGCTTATCGAGTTGCCTAAAATCACATACTTGCCTATTTTTATATATGTTATGGTTTACGTTTACATAAATGGGATAGATTATTCAAGATAGCTATTTTCTTGAAGTCCCAGAACATTTATGTAAATGTTTACCTGTTTAAGTTGATTTGTAGTATTTTCTGTATTGAATATGTTTTACATGTGTTATGAGATGCTTACAGATTTATCGATATACTTATGTGATTAGATGCTTTGCTTTGCTTAGTTGGTTTATTTGAGTAAGTGTTCAAGGTGTTTTGCAGCTTTTAATGCATACAGCTTATGTTGCATTCATCTTGAACTCCAGCCTTAAAAGCACAGAGGGTTAAAAGCCTAGAGTGCATATGACGTTTGGTGAATTATAGTTGAGTGGCATGGATTGCAGCCTTCGCTTTCAGAGCCAGAAGACTCTCTATAATTGCACTAAAGTCAGAGGACTAAAATACTGGATGCCGCCTCGATTGGGAGGGTCGGTGGTTTGATAGTTATTTTATTCCTCGGGATCCCAAAGAACCAAGCTTTATTGATATCAGCTTTGCTAGTCTATTCTTTGGCACATGCATTGCATTTATGCATTAACCTAGAGACTTCTATGGTTTAGATTATGCGTTTATAAATGCTAGCATGTTCTGTTCGTATATAATATTCAAGATGTGAATTAGTTTATATGTTTAAATGATGTATATGCATGTTATTCATACTGAGATTTATTCTCACTGGAGCTATCCGGCTGTTGCTTTGTTTGTATGTGTGCATTGCATCAGGTTGGGGGCATGATCAAGCTAGAGTTGGCTTGGATAGCATCAAGAAGAGTTTTAGCATGTGAGGACTCGGGTTTTAAGCAGATGAAATATATTGTATGCAAACATGTTAGAAAACAAGGAATCTTGTACATGTTGTTATTTGGTAAATCCTAGTTTATATTCATGAATTGATGTATTTATGAGTTAGGATTTATTTGTCAATGCATGTATCTTATTTGGTAGCTTGTATAAGCCTATATGTCTTTTTATTCCTCAATTGACAGCTATATGTTGCAGCAGAATTTCCATAATTTTGGAGCCCGCCCGATCGGGAAAATTCTACGGATCGAGCGCGGCCTGTGTTTGATCAAAACAGAGAAACGAGCTTTTGGGCTCGCTCGATCGGGTGAAGTTCACCGATCGAGCGAGGCCAAATATGTTCAGACCCGAGAGCAGGATATTTTTGGCTCGCTCGATCGGGTAAGTTTAACCGATCGAGCGAGGGGCTTTTTTTTAAAAAAAAAAAAAAATTTGTAGCTCTTGGTTTGAATATTATTTTAGTCTATGATTAATTGTTTATTAATCGTTTATTGCCCTAAGATGAGATTAGCAACCTGAGGTCCCCACACTATTCGAACTTTCCAAGTGGTTATTATTATTTGAGTGGATAAGTCCGCGGTTTTGGTTGTACACCATTAGTCCTTACTACTTGAAACATCATTGAGACTCTATATGCTAGTACTGTACTTTGACTCATTTACCGACTATATTGGGGTCATCAGGTGTCGGGATTGGGTACAGTTACGACACATATAGGAGTCGATCCTTTGTTGTCAAGGATTCACCACATACTTGAGAGTGTGGATATCCTATGCGATCTGAGGAGATATTAGTGTGACGAATCTCTGGCCATAGTACATGATGTGTTTTAGTTTACTCGGTTTCCTAGTAGAACATGCGATGTCACTATTTGATCTTCAAGATGCATTACATAGTTATCGAATCTCGAACGACTCTCGATGCACCAATGGTTGTTGATTCGATCGGGATATATGGATGAAGGGACCGTACTGTACGCTAACCAAAATCTACTGGTTCTTGCAGGCACTATCAGTGATACCTAGGGAATCATGGGGCGATGTTGCTAGGCGCTCTTACCATGATTCGATGGGTAAGTCAAAAATTGTTGTTCCGAGTCACAAAGAGTTGTGAGCCCATGGCTAGCTGTATCCCTGAACCATTGAGGGTCACACAAGTAATGGATTACTAAACCCCGTTGAGATAATTAAATTTAAAGAGTTAAATTTAATGAAAGAGAAGTTGGACTTCTTAACTAAAGGGAGTGGAATTTCCTAAAATGACATATGGATGAGCATTTTTGGAAATCACTGAATTCGGATTCAGAAAAATTATCTTGACTTTAAAAGATGCAGAAATGGTTTCTGTGCACATTGGTGAAATCATTTTATCAATCGGAGTCATGATGAATTTTATATTAATTTCTATAATAACAGGTTTGACTTGTTGGGCTTAAGTTATGGATTATGGGCCCTAAGGAGTTAGAGTCCTAATATAATTATAACTTAATCTAGTCTAGAAATTATCTATAAATATAGGTGTAGTGTTCGAAAATTAGAAGTATTCCATCCTTGAAATTTTCGAAAATCACTTATAATATTCTAAGGGAATTTTCGAAATTCTCTTCTCCTTTTTGAGATAATTCAGGCTGTGATTTTGTGAAAAATTACATTCTGAATTGACAGATCAAATCTGTTTATTCTCTTCGATAAACATCTGATTGATTTCTAGTACAATCAATCAGAAGGTTTTAGTTTTTCTGTTCGTGGACCTAATTCCGGAGATTGATAGAGCAAGTCATCGGTTCCTGGGATTTACAAGAAGAGCAGATTAAATTCTGTTGGAGTCCATAATCAAGCCTTAGCTTGAAGAGGTAAAAATATTTAATTGTGAATTTATATTTTTACTTGCAAGATTTTAATCGTTTGGATTTGATACCCACGATATGGAATCGTTCCATATCAAAAAATAAAATTTTTAAACTTTCGCTGCTCCGGGTATCACATCCGTGTGATCAGGGAACACGTGTTCCAACAAAACTGACTATGTTGTTTGGTGCTGCAAAATTGTTTGTCTATTAATGGATTCCAATTTTTAAATGTTGCATGATGTTTGAGCTATTGTACGTATGTTTAAATTGCTCAAAAAAAGGGAAAACATATGGTGTTTTTGTCCACTAAGTTGTTCAATTTTGGGTTTTTGGTCTACTAAGTTTTTAAAATTTGGTTTAGTACATTAAATTTTAATTTTCGGTTGTTTTTGCCCAATTACTTACGTGACATGTTGACAAGCCAAAATTTTTCAAAGTCACGTCATCATTTTTCGATGTCACCTCAGCAATTAGACTAAAATAACCAAAAATTAAAAGTTTGTGTACCAAACTTTGAAAAATTAATGGATCAAACCAAAAAATAAACAAGTTATTGACCAAAAATACCATTTTCTAAAAAAAAAACTAAGTTATTGCACTAAAACCTATTTTTGAATTTTTGAGATGTTCAACATCGGTTTGGATAGAGTTCCTGAGAGTTATAAATAGACTTGGGCAATCGTCTCCAAACTAGGGCTGGATTTTCGGTATACCATAACAAAAATATCGGTATAAAAAAAATCATACTGATACTAATACCTAAATTCCGAAATTTGATATGAAAAAAACTGATACCGTATAATACAAATACCAAAAAAAATTGGTATATCAAAAAAATGTATATATGTATATCGAAAAAATTTCAGTACGATATTCCGATAATTCGGTATTCTGGTACGATATCTCAACTCTACTACAAACTAGCGTTTATGGTTAAGTTAGGTTCAAGTTCAAATCTTAACATGGTGACATCTCGTTTCTCAAATATTCAAATCATGGGCACTCCAAGTAAACAAAAGCCTTGCTATTTTTTATTTTATTTTATTTTTTGTTTCTAAAACAAAATTGTTTTCTATAATTCACGTTTCACCAAAACATTCGAACATTTTATTTATCTCACATCCATTTGTATATTTTATTTTAGCAGTGAATTTTCAAGAGAACCTAGTTAATGAGAGTTAATTCGATTATGCTGACTAAAGTCAAATGCAAATCAACTTGCCAGCGTTGGAGGGCGTTCTTTAAAAAAAATTGTATTAATCGATCTAGTTATCAACATAAAGATGCAAGGTTGCAATCTATTATTTGCATTATGATATTAAATATATAAATATATATATATATATATATATGAGTTCATTCGTGATTAATTTACATGACTATCTTTTTTCTATTATTACATAATTAATGTGTTTTTTTCAATTATTTATTTATATATGACTCTTGAACTAACTAATTTATTTAAAAATTCTATAATACACTCTTGGACATATAATGCCCTAGAATCTAAATAACCGCACATGTTATTTTATATCAATTATATATTTCTATTACATATATAAATATGCGAGTTTATTTATGAATTTACATGACTATCATTTCTCCATTATTACATAATTAAGGTATTTTTTTTCCAATTATTTATTTATATATGACTCTTGAATTAACTAATTTATTTAAAAATTCTATCATGCACTCTTGGACATACACTGTACCGGATAACCGCTCATGTTATTCTATAGATTCAATGTGTGTCACATGGTTACAAGAAACAAGGGCTGAGCGACCCTACTCAACTGACAATCTCAAGGGATATCAGGCTCAACATGATTAGCACATGTTCGATCATACGTACATATATTACAAGATAATCATGTATCATATGACAGATAATACTGCAACATATAAAAATGCATCTATTACATATATAAATATATGAATTTATTTATGAATTTACATGACTACCCTTTCTCCATTATTACATAATTAATGTGTTTTTTAACAATTATTTATTTATATATGACTCTTGAATTATCTAATTTATTTAAAAATTAAGATCATGCACTTTTGGACATACACTGTCCTGAATAACCGCACATGTTATTCTATAGATTCAGTGTGTGTCACACGGTTACAAGAAACAAGAGCTGAGCGACCCTAGTCAACGTTAACTGACAATCTCAGGGGATATCAAGCTCAACGTGATTAGCGCATGTTCATACATATACTACAAGATAATCATGCAACATATGACATATAATACTGCAACATATAAAAATGCATAATTATCTGGATATCTCAATCAATACTTACGTATCTCTAAAAAATTGGTTTACTAGCACAGAGTCTATAAAGTCTCGGCCTAAATATAAGTGAACATCATATAATTAATTTTTTTCTAATCTAAAAATCTTTATTAATCCAATAGATACTCCCAATAACTATTAAGTATTCGAGACTATCTTTTATATGTTTTTAGTCCGTAGAAGTCGAGAGCCTCGCAACAAAGCACAAATTTTTTATGACCTCAGTAGCACACTGATCCTTGCTGGCCCTCGATAATATGTCTAGAAACACTCAAATATAGACTGAATAACTCAGAAAACTGATCTGTTGCATGCACTTAGTCATGAAAATCTCACGTCTATTTTAAGTTATGTATTTAAATTTAATTTTTTTGCAACCAAAATTTTGTTGTGATTTTTATTTATAAATTACGTAAATAAAACACAATAAAAGATCATTCATATAATTTTTTTAGAGTTTCTAATTTTTTTAGTTTGTAATAATTTTTCCAACCAATATTTTCTTGTGATTTACATTTATAAATTACTTTAATAAAATATGAAAAATCATTACGATAAGAATATGATAAAAAAAAATACGATAAAAACAGATATCTGAAAGAGTTTAGTAGTTCAAATCTTTAAAAAAATTAAAAAAAGAACATATATTTTTTTTCAAATTGGATAATAACTTACTATGAATAATTAACATGAATTGTTGAAATTTAATACTATTGTTGTTATCTTTTGTTGAGTTAATTAATTTTAATTTAGGTCTCTTGTATGACAGTATCACAGATCTTTATCCTTGACACATGTTAATCTCGCTCAAAATTTCAAATTAAATAAAAAATAATATTTTTGACATAAAATTAATAATTTTTCATGAGTGACCTAAATAAAAAATCAATCTCACAAAGTTGATTGTAAGACTGTCTTAGTGGAGTTTTTGTTTTTGTTTTGTTTTGAAATTGAATTATTTTATGTATGTTATCGATCCACGTTCAACCCACGTGCAAGTTTTCTAGGTGAAAATTGCAAATTTAGTCATGTGTCACTTTGCGATTTTGGTCCTCTATGTTTTCACATTTCAGTTTTAGTCCTGCATGTTCTGATTTTTGGCAATTTCGGTCCTTTTTATTCAAAAATGCTTACGTGGCACTGTACACGTCAGCTCCACATCAGCACTGAATTGGTGCCACGTCAGCGCCACATCGGAAAAAGGACTAAAATTGTCAAAAAAATAAAGATAGCGGACTAAAACTGAAATGTGAAAACATAGAGGACCAAAATTGCAAAGTGACAAATATACAGGACTAAATTTGCAATTTTCTCAGTTTTCTAGTATTAAAAAAATGAAGTTTTTAATTATGAATAACTAGTTGTAAGAAATGTTGGCTCTGAAGGTATATATCGATCGGCAAAATACGCCAAAATGTAACTGCTAAGCATCAGAATGATTGAAGTCATTGTTGGTCTATATGTTGGATTATAGATATCTTGATTCTTGCACGCATAACAGACGTATGTGAATGATGTGAATGCAACAGAACATATCATGTCAGGAACCCAAACCAGCTCACAATACAAGATCCATCATATCTTGAATTGTTCCTTGACGCCAGTATTTCCATGCCTGCGAAATATCTTACTCATAAACCGGAATTTAACAACATCATGAACAATATCAAAATAAGATTCTTGATTAAGGTGAAACTATAATGACAAAAGTTGAGGGGGCTAAAATATGTTACAGTCTTACCCATCAATTATATTCAAAGTGATAAAAATTATTGAGGAAATCAAGAAGAAAGGATGAGCAACACTCTTCTCTACAATTTATCATTTAGTATATTTCGCTTTAGTTATGACGAGAATAAGGATCAAAAAGCAAAATCATGTTTGTTAATCTAAAAACTACTCTCTCATGGTGATCCTAGCTAGCTACTCCATATGAATATTAATCAACCAACTTATAACTTCAGTTCCTAAAAAAATGCATGCGACGTACGTTAGCCTTTCCCATTGTGCATAAAATGAAACCTGGTTTAATCTTCCAATTCCTTCAATATTGTAACTTGGACCCCTAAAAGATTGAAATTTTTCTACCGTGAGTCTATAAAGTTTATTTATATTATTAGTGAGAACAAATGCGTATTTCTGAAAAATACAAGATCTACCTACAAGATATTTATGTAGTGTTTGAGATTGACTTTTAGGTTTTCTTTCACAAAAGTACGGATTGTTTTTAGGAAGCACTTTTGAGTTTTTTTTTTATCTTTACAAAAGTACTTTTGTTAAGGAAAAATTCAAAAATACTTCCTAGCTAGAAGCAATCCCAATTAAACACTACCTTAATCTTATTGAAACATACTTTTCGTTCATAGTTTTAGTTCGCAAATTTTATTAACTAAATTTTATTTTTCGGGAAAAGTATCATTATAATTATTAACTAAAATTTATTTTTCGGGAAAAGTATCATTATAATTATTGAAGTATGAATTTACTGAAACAATCTTAATTGATTTGATGATTTTGGCATACTCGCACCAGCTGATATTGAGTCCATATATAGCTTTTCAAGTCCAAGTATAACAGAGGGCCCAAAAAAAATTAGTTACAAGATACTTTATATATAACATTTTTTAAATATATCGGCTAACAATGCCATGCACTAAAACATTAATTATTTTCGTAATTGAGCCTATACACTTCGTAAGTTTAATTAGCTTTGAAATCCCCTCTTTAATAAAAAACATGAAGAAAAAAAATTATCATACTTTATTGTCTTAATTGGGGCCCAACTTTTTAAGTTCAACTTAGACCTGAAATATTAATCACTTGGCTAACCCTAATAAAGAAAGCCATCGAGGAACTCACTTTCAATTTGTCAACTATATACCTAATAATGTATTTCGTCATTATTCATTCACTAATTCACCATATGCTACATCATTTGATCAGTCAAACTTGGAAACGAATATCTCAGCCGATATATGGCCAAACCTAGTCTTGGGGCCCCGGCAGAATTGACGAGCATGGTCTCACAATATCTTAATTACTTTATTATGGTAAAGATCTTTTAATTAATTAATTTTAAATTAAATATTGATGAAATTTGAGATAATTTCACTATTATATCCTAACTTAATTAACAAAAAAAATAAAAATTAATAGACAAATTAATCATTTAATATGACTTTGTCTTTTTTTAGTCATTAGATTTTTTCTTATTTACCAAAACGACATTAACTTTGATACATTAAGTGTCTTTTTTTTTAATGAAAATTCCACACGCCTGTAAAATTTATGTATTTGTTGCGTTTTAATGACTATTTTTTATGAAAACGATATATTTTTTATATCAATTTTACGATTTATTTTTTTATTTTTTTTTATAAAAAAATGAACTTTACAAGCATGCAACGCGTGTACGAGTACTACTGGTATGGAGTAAAAATTATGTTTAGGGCTATTAATTATGCATTTATGCTGCAAATTTTTTTCATTATTGCAGCATATAATGTGATGTTAATTAATTATAACTTTCATTTAAAAAAAGGGGTTGACCCCGAAGGAGATCCCATTCCACGTGAGTCAGAGGCTCATTGGCTCATACGAAGGTTATATCGAGGGATTTGCACAAGCGGCAGAGACCTGAAGGAGGGAGCAACATGACCTAACCCCCAGAGCATATCCCCACAATATTTCAGCAGGAAATATGCTTCACACGGAGGTTAATTATAACTTTCATGTTTTCATTTTAAAAGGGTTGACCCCAAAAGGGACCTCATTCCACATGAGTTAGAGGCTCATTGGCTCATGCGGAGGTTAAATCGATGAATGTGCACGAGCGACAGAGACCTGAAGGAATGAGCAACATGGCTCAACCCCCATAGCATACCCCAACAATATTTCAGCAGGAATATAACTGTATATAAACTACTTAATTTACATTACGATTTACGATAAGAAAAATCAATACATGATTCCATATTTTGAGTTTAGGCTCGCTTAAGGCTCCCCTTCTCAAAAATAATCACTTTGGACATAAATCATAATACATGCTCAATTTGGAGGAAGATTTAGAAATATGACCTTCTCCATATACAACTTTTGAAAAATAATCTTGATTTGTTATATTACAAAAATATCCTCGTTAAATAAATTATTAAAACATCTTTATTCATAAATCCAACCATTAAAATTTAAAATTAGTCTGTAAACTCCTTACCTCAGAACACATCTCGTAAACGTAAACCCCGATTGTCTCCAGAAACCATCACTACAAGAAAAACTCTTAAAGATAACATTTTTTACTTGTTGTCATAGGGGGTTTAAAACTGTTGTTGAAGACCATGTTGTTAAAAGTCATGCTCAAAGACAACATTTTAAAACTATTGTCTTTGAGCAAGATTTTTAACAACATGACCTTCGGCACTTAGTCTCGTGGAATGTCATGCATAAATCATATTCATTTATCTTGAAAGGTGGAATTTTAAAAATTCCAATATGGTTAGACCCAACTACTAAAATGAGGAAATTTGCTAAGAATCGTTATTATTTTTGGCATATGGCTTCTTCAGTTGGGAACAAAGGATATTGCAGGGTTACCTGAAATTACATGAATTTGTTACTTCAAATTTTCATTTTCTACGGGTAATCTTATGTGTTTTTGTCTTTTATTTTAATTTGTGAATACGTATCTGAATGGAGGGCATCATCCATGATAGATGACTAGAAGAACTAGACCTGAAAATGCCTTCTTAAGATCGGACAAAGCCCCACCATTATGACTGGTTCATTTGATCTCCCATTTGTAATTCACATATCAACTGATCAGTTACATTCAAAAAAAGGCATGCGTGCAAAAAGAAATAGCAAGACAAATCAATATCGAATCAGCGTTGGTTTCATTAAAAAAGTAAACTGACAAAGTTTGGGAGGAGATAGGTGAGAGAACGAGAAGAACTAGTAGAAATCCAAGAGCTTCGGAATGGGCGCCAACATATTGTATCGCCAGCGGAGGAGCCTCTGGTGACTGAAAATCTCCATCACGTGGCGGCACTGCGGTGGCGTTCTGGTGGATTTAGTTCCTCTTAGATTCTGTTCAGGAGACGATCTCCAAGAGCCTCCAGACGTGAGAAATAATCATAAAAACAACGATTCATGGCTACTGATGTTGTGGAACAAAACCCCTCAAACCATTCGAAATTCCGGCGCCGGACGGAGGAGATATAAATCTTTAAAGTGTGAGGGTCTGAGGGAGGCGAAAACGAGAGTGAGGAAAGGTTTTTTGATCTTTATCTTTTTTCTCACAAGCGTATCATTAATTTAAAAAATAAAAATAAAAGACAACAATTTTAAGATCCAAAACCCGCTTAAAGACAACAATTTTCAAAATAGTTGTCTTTTGCATTTTAACAACATTATTACACAACAGTTGACAAAAAATGTTGCCGTATCCTCTCAAAAATACGTTCAAAGACAACAGTTTTTTTTAAAAAGACAACATTGTTTTAAAAAATTGTTGTCTTTTTAATTGGAAAAACGCCTAAAGACAACATTTTTACCTAAAAATGTTGTTATAGGGTAAAAGACAACTGTTTTAGAATAAAACTGTTGTCGTTTGAGTGTTGTTAATGAGAGTTTTTCTTAGAGTGCATCTTCATTCCTCATGTGACCATCTTCTTCCTCCATTCTATCATATCTTTCTCTAGAAAATATATTTCGCACTCAAGTGAACATCTTCTTCCTCCCACAACCATCTTTTTTGAGAGCCCATCTTCTTCACCATCACACGACCATTGCTACTTCCAATCCAATGTCTAATGAAATAGTTCTTGTAAGTTTGTTTACCTATTTTGCAAAAAAAAATTGTAAAATTTCTTTGTATTAGTTTCTGGGTTGTAATGTTTTGTACGATTTGAAAATATATATGATTTTTCATAGATCAATTTGAAACATATGTGACATGCCCTAGATTAGCGACGAGTAGTTTGACAGAGATGCAAATATATTTGAACATTGTGAATTTAGGGCTTCCAAGGGAGGGGAGGGGCCGGGAACAGATCGAAAATAGAAGAAATGTTTGAAGAAATTTTATGTAGACCATTATTTTTATGTGCAATTTTTTTTTTTTTTTGGCTAAGGAGACCATTGGATTGTTTTTGGAGACCATTAGAAGGTCTACGAAGACCATTTTATTTTTTGCTAAGGAGACCATTGTATGGATTTTGGAGACCATTAGATGGTCTACAAAAACCATTTTTATAACATGTGGAGACCATCTTCTGATTTTTTTTATGTGGACTTTTTTTTTTTGCTAAGGAGACCATTGGATGGTTTTGGAGACCATTAGATGGTCTACGAAGACAATTTTTATAACGTGTGGGGACTATCTGTTGATTTTTTTATGTGCACTTTTTTTTGCTAAGGAGACCATTGGATGGTTTTTGGAGACTATTAGATGGTCTACGAAGACCATTTCATTTTTTATTTGAAACGAAGGAGAAAAAGGAGGGAAAAAAAGGTATCTTGGAGACCATTTTTTTTATGTGCATTGTTTTTTTTGCTAAAGAGACCATTGGATGGTTTTTGGAGACCATTTTTATAACGAGTGGAGACCATCTTTTGATTACGAATAGGTTGAGGCGGTAATTATTTTTTTCTACCATTTAATCTTAAATTTGATATCATTTTAATATTATTTTGTCTTACGAACACAGGTACACTTAGATACTCAATTATCTCCCAAAAAAAAAGGCTTTCAAGTGCAAACTAACAGTTCAAGCACGTTACAAAGAAATATTGGAGATAATAATGAATAGTCTAAATCCAGAAGAGATGAAATTCATGGTAATTAAACAACACACAATTTGTAAATTTAATCATTTGTTCAAAATATTACAAAGCATGGAGTCAAATTTTATGGTATCTTATGGTGAGGATGGGTTCCACGAAAAACGAGGATGAACTATGGTTAATAGTTTGTAAAAGACCAAATCGGTTTTCATTTTATGAATATTATCTGATAACAGGACTGGATTGCAGCGAGACTTTTTCACCAATCCAAGAATGTACTGATTATCAAATCATTTGATACTTTTGATGGTGGATGTGAAGGAAAAAGAAATACTTGTTTATGATTCGGACCAGAGTTGTTACAATAGACGTGAAATACTTATGTTCATGAGGCCAATTGGAGCAATGATTGTTCAGTTGATGATGAATTTGAGAATAACTACAAATAACAAAAAGTGGAATGTAGGTCGACCTAGATCTTTTCCCAGCAACAATTAAGGTTAGTCATACATTACAGCCCCTATAGCTATATTACACCTTACTAAAATAAATTTATTTATTTTTATTATATATCTTAGTATTAATTAGTATATTTTTTCATATTATAGTGGAGAATGTGGAGTATGTGTCATCACGAAAGCTGCTTTGGATTTATGTGACACAAATGTATTAACACTCAATGATGATATATATAGTTGCTGATATTAGAAAGTATTGTACTTTATCTATTTGGAACTGGCTTTGGACATTGAGTGGAAAATAGACATATTATATATTTTGTTATGTTAGAACTTTGTTGATCTTGTTGAATTGAAGTGTTAATTTTTAATATTGTTGTGGATCATATGATGGCTTGCATTGGAAAAATATGCATGTTTAGGTGTTGAATGTCTAATGGTCTCATTGAAGGTCACTAATGGTCTTTGCTAAGGTTTCATGGTCTCCGGTCACTAATGGTCTTATTGAAGGTCGTCTAATGGTATTTGCATGGTCTCTGGTCACTAATGGTCTTATTGAAGGTCGTATAATGGTCTTTGCATGGTCTCCGATCACTAATGGTCTTATTGAAGGTCGTCTAATGGTCTTTGCTAAGGTTAAATGGTCCCGGTCATCTGTAATGATCATTCTACAATGGTCTTTGTTAAGGTTTCATGTTCTCCGTCATCTGTAATCATCGTTCTGCAATGGTATTCTGTCAAGTGGCAATGTCTCGTAATGTCTTTGATAAAGTATCATGATCTTTTAGCACGGTAAAGTGGCATGGTCTCGTAGCACAGTTTCTCAATGGTCTTCTGTATACCATGATATATATTGTGATGCAATGTAACATATTGTAGCTATTTGTCATAAACATGTGATATATTTTATTAGACTAAATCATTTTATGTATGATATATATATTGAGATGCGTCATAAATATATATAATCATAAATATATATATATATATATATATATATATATATTTACATAGGTATACTATGGCATATTGTGATGTACAACAAATCGTAACATACATATCATAACTTACATATGTATATTTATGTATGATTATGAAATATTGTGATGCACGACATCATAACATATAGATATATCATTTACATACATGAAATATGGTACGATATATAGAGATATAGATATACCACAATATATTATGCTGTAATGTAACATATTATAGCTATATGTCATCAACATGTGATATATTTTGTTAGACTAAATGTTTTTATGTGTGATATAATATATATTGAGATTCGTCATAAATATATATATCATAATATACATATGTATACTATGACATATTGTGATGTACAACAAATCGTAACATACATATCATAAATTCATATATTGTAACTTACATATGTATATTTATGTATATTATGACATATCGTGATGCACAACATCATAACATATAAATATATCATTTACATACATGAAATATGGTATGATATATAGAGATATAGATATACCACGATATATTGTGTTGTAATGTAACATATTGTAGTTATATGTCATAAACATGTGATATATTTTGTTAGACTAAATCTTTTTATGTATGATATAATATATATTGAGATGCATCATAAATATATATCGTAATTTACATAGTTATAATATGACATATTGTGATGTACAACAGATCGTAACATACATATCATAAATCCATATATCGTAACTTACATATGTATATTTATGTATATTATGACATATTGTGATGCACAACATCATGATATATAAATATATCATTTACATACATGAAATATGATATGATATATAGAGATATAGATATACCACGATATATTGTGTTGTAATGTAACATATTGTAGCTATATGTCATAAACATGTAATATATTTTGTTAGACTATTTTTTTTTATGTATGATATAATATATATTGAGATGCTTCATAAATATATATATATATATATATATATATATATATATATATATCATAATTTACATAGGTATATTATGACATAATGTGATGTACAACAAATTGTAACATACATATCATAAATCCATATATCATAACTTACATATGTATATTTATGTATATTATGATATATTGTGATGCACAACATCGTAACATATAAATATATCATTTACATACATGAAATATGTATGATACATAGAGATATAGATATACCACGATATATTGTGTTGTAATGTAAAATATTGTAGCTATATGTCATAAACATGTGATATGTTTTGTTAGACTAAATCTTTTTATGTATGATATATATATTGAGATGCGTCATAAATATATATATATCATAATTTACGTAGGTATACCATGTACAACAAATTATTATATATTGTAGATATAATAAATATATATCATAACTTATAGAGATATAATATGACATTCATGACATATATTATATATGTAGAGATATAGATATAACATGACTTAATAAATATTATATATGTTGAGTTGAAATAAGTCAAATAATATATGAATCCATAACAATTTTGGACAACCACCACACAACTTTGGTGATCATTAGAGACTATCAAAGACCATGAAAAACTAAGGTGATCATTAATGACTACCAACAACCATGCAAAACTAAGATGACCATTGCAATGTCGAACGACCATTAGACGACTAAGAAGACCATCATAGACCATTAGAGACCATGCAACCATATGTTGGGCGACCATTGGATAAAGACCATGAGAGACCATCGTGAAGCCAGTAAGACCATCATGAGACCATCAAGAGACCATCAAAGCAATATATCATCACACAGACCGATCTATCATAACGACAACCTCATTTCATTTACGTCTACCAAACTCCCCAACAGAAGGAATATTTATCGTGGGCATCCTGCATTAACAAAAAAATCCTTAACATTTCAATTTTTTTTTGGCAAAACAATTATAAGCTAGGAGACCATTATATAACTATAAGAGATCATCACGACAAGGTTAAGAGACCATCATATAACTATGAGAGACCATCACGACAAGGTTAGGAGACCATCATATAACTATGTGAGCAACAATATTATAGACTAGGAGACCATCATATAACTATGAGAGACCATTATAAAACTACAAATACCATCATATAAAATTGCAGAGACCATCCATGGCAAGGCTTGGAGATAATATATAACTACAAGAGCAAAAATATTTATAGGCTAAGAGACCATCATATAACTATGAGAGACCATTATAAAACTATAGAGACCATATATGACAAGGCTAGGAGACCATCATATAACTACGAGAGACCATCATATAACTACGAGAGACCATTATAAAACTACATAGACCATCCACAACAAGGCTAGGAGACCATCATATAACTATGAGAGACCATTATAAACTACGAAGACCATCCACGACAACCATGAGAGACCAACATTATAAACAAAAAGACCATCACAAAATCTGCATACAAGCTTACAAAAAGACAAGTAGGGCAAAATATGAATACCTACCTTGTGAATGGAGAAAAAAATCACACAAGAAGAAAATAAGACCATCACAAAATCTACATACCTAGCTGAGTGAATGAAAATGAGAAGAGAAGAAGAAATCGAAGTGAAGAAGAGAAACTGGGAGAAAATATATAAGAGAGAGTCAAAGTATGAATTTGACCAATCACGTTATTTAGAATATATAATTATTTTATTTTTCAAAAAGTAGAATGATTAGTTAAGTGTAAATTAAGATAAATGGTTTTTTTTAATCAAAATGGAGGTCATTGACTTAAAAAAAATCTTTAAGGTCATTTGACCAAAATGAAAGACCAACTAAGGTCATTTTTTTAAATGCCCCCAATTTGGATGGGTACATCAAAAAGGTTTTAATAAAAGTGTTTTTTTAAAAAAATATAAAAGATTTTAGAATTTGTTTTAAGAATAAATATGTGATTGACAACAATTTTATAAAAAAAACTTTTTTATTGTTAAAAATGTGTTTGGAAAACTATTTTAGAAGAAAACTTTTAAAGTAAAAAATAATTAATAATATATTTGGATAAATATTATATAAAATAATTATATATTTTTTTTCAATCGAGTGGTTTTTAATTTTTCTTTTCCCTTTTATTTGTATTTGTGATTAATTTTATTTTTTTTCATTTAATAAACTATTTAAGCCATATAAATTCTCATTTAAAAAGTAGAAAGCAAAAAAAAAACTTATAAGTGTATAAATATATAATTTAAATCATACAAATTCTCATTTAAAATGTTGAGAGGAAAAATATCTTAAAATTTCAAAAACTAAAATAGTTAAAGGAGAAAAAAGTTTTACAACTTTTATGGCAACAAGAAATTAACTATAGATGGCTCAAAAAAAAAAAATTAACTATAGACAAGTTTAAAACTAACTAAATCCAAATGAAAAAACAAAAAATGGCCGGTGACCCTTTCCAATGCAGTAAATGGTGAATGATTGGTGGGCAGTACTGGGCACTTTGGCTCGATAGTAGGGGCAAGTAGGGGCGATCCTACAGTGTGACTCGGGCTCTTCCGAAAATTTTTATAAGTTTTACTATTTTATATATATATATAAAAAAAAAATTTTAAGTATTATATTAATATATAAGATTTTACCAAACTATTACATGCATATGCAGCCGAGGTTGGTTAGACCCTTTTTTCTTTCGAAGATAAATAAGGGTTCGAGTTTCTATTAGGGGTGGGTTTTCGGTATACCGTATCTAAAATATTGGTAAGAAAAAAATTCATGCAAATACCGATATCCAAATTTCAAAATTTTGATATGGAAAAAATTCATATTGATACCGTACAAATATCGAAAAAAAATTCGATATACCAAAAAAATGTTTATATATCGAAAAAATTTCGATACGATATCTCAAAAAGTCGGTATTTTGGTTCGATATCACAGCTCTAGTTTCTACAGCATTCATTTCTAATTTTGTTTTTAAATTAATTTTTATTTATTATTTTTAAATTTCCGGCTGTCTCAATACTTATTTCCATTGGTCTCAAAAAATTGGGTTTCTATAGTTTTGTTTTAAGTTAAATTTTTATTTGTTTTTAAATTTCTTGTTGTCTCAATACTTATTTCCTTTGATCTCAAAAAATTGGGTATCTAATTTTGTTTTTAAATTAAATTTTTATTTATTTTAAAATTTTCGATTGAAATTTTTTTATTAACTTTACATGTGGATAATTTACATAAATCAAAAACTAATTTTTTTTAAAAAAAATTATCTTCACTTATATTTTTTTTTAAGATGTACAAAATTAACAAAATAAAAATACTTTGTGGGTTTTAAATTAAATTTTAAAATAAAATGTAAAATGAACCAAAAAGATGTAAGATTTTTATTAAGTTAAAATTTGATTTCGTTAATATTGACAAATTTTTATGGCCTCGAAAACTTTTAAAAGCTTATTGCTATATAAAAAAACATATATATGTATTATGTATTTATTCACACTTCAATATATATTTTTTGATCGCTAATATATTTTTTTTGAGACGCAAGAAAAAATATATGATATACTCGTGTTTGTTTCCAAATTTCAAATAGCAACTAAATGTCAAAAAGTGGGGAAACATCAACTTGTCATCCTCGAATCTTCACCCACAAGCATGAATCTATCAAAAGCATCTAATTCCTAATCGAAATCAACAATTCGTATAAAAAAATAATGTAAAATAATAATCTGAAAATTGAATCCCAATCGAGGGAAAAATAACAAACCCAAATCTTCCAAAGAAATCTAAAAACACCTCATTTCCACCCCCAAAAAAAAAGGGCAGCAGAGGCATAGATTATACCGAAAAATCAAAGAATTCTATTAACAAAAATAAAAGAGGTAAAGTACCTACCATCAATGATTTTACGAAGAAATAGACTGACATCCCTCGCAGTCAAGGAGCGATCAAAATTCTTGGAAGGATAATTCGCACTTAGGGGTGGTTTTTTGGTATACCGTAAAAAAATTCATACCGATACAGATACCGATATCGATTTAAAATTTTGATATTGAAAAAATCCATATTGATACCGTATAGATAACGAAAAAAATTTGATATATCTAAAAAAATGTTTGTATATCGAAAAAATTTCGGTACGACATAGGAAAAATTCGGTATTTTTGTATGGTATGTCAGCCCTATTCGCAATAACCACGCCAATCTCAAAAACAGACATGCAAAAAGAATCATAAGCATTAAATTTAAAAGCACTCAAACACAAACATTTGAGTAGAAAAACGAGAACGTACATTTGATAGAGTTCTTGGGATCACTAAAGAGAAAGCCAAGAGATGAGATTCAAATTACGGATTCCATTCTTCTCCTCAGGTTTGGGCACATATACTCTAAGGCTGCGTTTATTTATGTTGATAGGATTGTGAAGATATAATTTATTAGGTGATTATTAAACTAATTAGATATGATATAGAGTGTTATGGAATATGGATAAATAATAATTTGTTTACTGTGATTGATTACGATTGTGATTAGAATTGCGATTAAACAAAAATTCACAATTTTACCCTTTAAATATAATAGAAATGATTAGAAATAAGGGTATATTTGGAGTTTTCTAATTTTCTTTCCATTTATACAAGTCATAGATTATTTATCCTTAATAAAATTGAGGATTAAAAATCATGTTCAAATCTAATTATTAACGGCCCCTTGAGTTTAGGAATTTTTATAAATTTTTAAGTAAACATGGGATGAATTAGTATTAATAGTCTTATCACATGATAATCACCCCAAATAACGCAGCCTAAGAGTTTTGTTAACTTATAAACCATTAAAGTCATTCATTTTGATACATGAACTATCGGTCAAATGTCAAATTGATAGTACATGAACAATTCAAAAATCGAATCGACCGAAAACAACAAAATTTCATTAAACTAATAATTTTATTTATATTTTTATTTAAAATATATATTTTATGAGAAGATATTTAGTGAACAAAGAATAATTTGGAACCGACCAGAAAAACCGAACAACCCGAACCGACCAAAAAAATCGAACCCTACAACTTCAGCAATTTGACGCGTGTCTGCAGTAGGTCACTCATCATATCTCAATATTACTATTACTCATGCACGCTTAACATAACGATGCTAAAAATTTTATAGGGTCTTTTAAGATAAATGCAGTGAATTTTCCAGATAGAACGATTACAGCTAATTCAATTATGCTTGCCATAGACAAAGGAAATTAACTTTCACTGATCTTGAAAAAATTATATTCACGTATTAGCATCAAGGTGCTAGGCTGCGAAACAAAAAGGAGCCTCTACACTTGTCTGTTAATAAGTACCTGCACTCAAGTAAAATTGATAGATAACTCATACTTGGTAAAAATTCTTTTTAATTAGAAGTCACTAGTTGTAAGAAACGTTGGTTGTGAAGGTCCCGGCAAGAATATGGTAAAGTTGCTAAGCATAAGAACGATTGAAGTCATAGTTGGTCTATCTGCTGGATTTTCTTGCGCACATAACAAACCGAAGTGAATGCAGCGTAACATATCACGTGAGAAACCCAAACTAGCTCGCAATACTGGATCGATCAAATCTTGAATTGTTCCTTGGCACCAATATTTCCTTGCCTGCAAAATATTTATTCTTAAATAAGCCAGCATATAATAGCATAACTTAGCAATATGGAAATCAACATTCTTGATTGAAGGTGAAAGTTGAGGGGCACAAAATATGTTATTTTACTCAATTATATGCAAACTTACAGAAAATTATTATGGAAATTAAAGCAAGAAGAGAAGGGGAGCAACCCTCTTCTCTACAATTGCTCGCGAAGATAATATTTCGCTTCAGTAAATTCGAGAATAAGGCTCAAAAGCATTAAGCACTGAACATTTTCTTACCACACTTAAGAGGTCTTCTACATTCTCTCCATATTGAAATGAGTTGTTTCTTTGGCCAGCTAGAATTTCCAGAATAAGTACACCAAAACTAAATACATCGGATTTGACTGAGAATTGTCCGTGCAATGCATATTCCGGCGGCATGTACGTACCCACTATAAAATGCAAGTTATTAGTATATGTAAGTAAGTGACAAAAAAAGTGTACAACTAATACGAGGTAAATTTTATAAACAAATTTGTCAGTGGTCCGTGCGGGTGAAGAACTCAAGTGTCTAACTATTAATTAAACAAAAATAAAAAAACAAAAATAAAAAATTTCACCCCAACACCTATTGAATAGACATTGGGACCTTTCTCATGCTCCCAAAATGCATGTTGGATCTGTCTCTGCTTTAAAAGTGAAGCAACAGTACTTACTAAGCTCCCACAATTCTATTGGTACTGCCATGAGTTTCATCACCAGCAAAAAGTTTGGCCATGCCAAAGTCTGCAATTTTTGGATTCATATCTTCATCTAGAAGTATGTTACTAGCTTTGAGATCCCGGTGAATGATTTTGAGTCGAGATTCTTCATGCAAATATAAAAGCCCCTTGGCAATTCCTACAATAATCTTGTAACGCCTCTCCCAATCTAAATCGTTCCGTTTGATTGGGTCTGCGATACATGCAAATACATGTTAACATGTGATCACACGAGTAGTGAAAGAGTTAGCAATTAACAGGCACAAAGGACACTGAAGTAATTATACCGAATATGAATCTTTCAAGGCTTGCATTCTGAACAAACTCATAGACAAGAAGCCTCTCATCCCCTTCCATAGAAAAACCCAAGAGTCTAACAAGATTTCGGTGTTGTACCTTGGCCACTAGTAAGACTTCATTCTTGAATTCTACATGACCATGGCTCGAATCAAAGGACATTCGTTTTACAGCTATTTCTAGTCCATTCAGAAGTTTTCCCTGTAATTAAATAATAACATATTCAAATCTTGCTAACATGTACGCTATCTATGTCACAAAAAGTATTCAATTGAAAAAACAGACTGCAAAAGATTTTAAATTGAACCAATATATATATTTGTTTAGGTACGTACCTTGTAAACGGATCCAAATCCGCCTTGCCCCAGTTTGTTAGCATCTGAGAAATCATCAGTAGCAATTTTGATTTGGTGGAAATCGTATTGTAGAAAATCAGCCATATTAATGTCACCTACAGCTTCAAAATGAAAGAGGAAGGTTTAGGGAATTGCTGTTACAGCCTGAAGGTTATATATTTAGGAAAAGGATGAATTAAAGAAAACCTACATCTAACTTCTTCCTCCGGTTTCGTCTTTGTTCGTTTTATCAATAGGATGCCAGCCCATACAGCTGCTATTAGAGACACAACAATTGAAACAACGATGACGATGATGATGTTCGTTCGAGTTCTATTACCATCCTTTTTCCCTGCAAAATCTTAATGAATTCAAATCCAGGAAATTAAATTTCTAAAAATGTTATGTTCAATAATGTTTCTGGTAATCCCTCTCTGATTGATAATTGGCTGAACATACTATATTTTTGGTATCATATTATAACCATATATTAGAAGAAATATTCTTCCAAATTCTAAGAAATAGTTATATATCATCCGATCCGTTACCTGGCAGTGGCAGTGGCAGTGTTGCTGGTGACAATGATGGCGGCAGAGGTGTTATAATTAGATGACCCTGTAACTCTTGAAGCCTGGTCTCATTGTAAAAGGGTACAATTTCATAACGGATAATGCAACTATGAAATAGTATTCTACACCCTATCTTCCCGTAACAACATGGTGAAATATGTAAGAATGCAGTAGATAAACTGATGTGAATCACACAACTACCCAAAGTGATCTATGAAGAACAGAGGGAGGAGAGGTTACGAGAAGAAGGAGGAGAAAGGGAGCTAAATGTTGTCTCCTTTATTTACGTAAAATCTTTGTATTTATACATGCTAGTTCCTCTGCATTATTGGGCTTTCCTAATTACATTCAGTTACTATACAAGACCTATATAAAGCCCATTCAATTACACTCAAACTGTAACAAAATCTTTATGACATGAAGGTGGTCTTGTAATTTTTCGAGACTCCCTGTGTGGTGCTTCCATTTCCACTTCTGCTTCTGCACTTGAACTCTTATCATTGTTATGATATCCCACATTGAAATATTAAACTAATAAAGAGTTAGTTATAAACTCATGAGGCAACCTCACCCAATAGGCAAGCCTTTTAGGATGGGCACGTCATGGATTTATAACCTAACATAAACAACAAGAACAATCCTCAGGCGTACACTGAACGAGTGAAAACAGAGTATCAACATCTACTGTACTTTTATTCCCAGCGGCAACTTTTCTCAGAGAACCACCATCAGCAGCCTGGATACTAATATTGTGCAGTAGGGCATTAACATCCGCAAGAAAATGGCGCGGACTCGAGACGTTCAGCGTATTATGCATGCAGTACCCTGGATATTCCGCCAATATGCCGAACATAGATTCATTAGAGTACCGTAACATGCAAAATTCATTCCACATAGCTGACTGTTTGGAATTGGGGCATGATTTCACCAGTTCATTGGCAGTCTCTTGGATACAGTCACGACATATATCAAGCTGAACATCACCTCTGCAAAGCACGGAGGCGTAGACCGTATCCGGGTTCTGGCCCAGGGAGGCATTGTAGAATCCATTGATATCAATATTTGTAGGGAGAGAGGAGAAGAGAGTTTGGAGATTGGACTTGTATGTGCTGTTACTTGAGTAATTGCCGTTGTTAAGGCACTCATTAACTATTTGCGCTCTAGTAATTTCGAGATTTACAAGGTTCATGGCAATTAAGAAACCGACGGCAAGCGGCCGTCTTTGAGAAATCATGGTTGCGTGATATGAGTTCTGTCTATTTCGAACTTGCTTCCATTTATTGGGACGCTATCAACGATGACAAAGTTCTAAAAACTTCGGTGGTTTATTATTTTGAATGAAAATGTTTTTATAAATACGTGTGTGTGTGAATCATATCATTTTGTTTAAATTGTGACTTAAAATAATTAAAATTATAATACAAACTAAAAATGTTTTTTTCTCAAGCTTTGCGTTTTTCAGAATTTGTTGGTTCCTAAAAAAATGCTACGTTATTGATATTAATTTGCGCTACACCTAAACCTCTAGAATTAATTATGAAGAAAACAGTGAAAAATTGTCACATCTAATTATATATTGGGCCGGGAATTATTTAAGTAAATAACTTTTGTTTGATCATGATTTTGAAATATAATTTTCTCAATTTTTTTACGTTTGTTTAGACTTTCTATTTTCTTTGTATTTGAAGGTCATTTTGCAAAAAAAAATCAAAAAAAATCAAAAAATGTTATGAATAAACAAAATTTGTTTAACCAATGTCATTTTTCAAACTAATTATATATTTGACCGTGGAATAATTAATTAATTGTACATTCATAAATGTAAAGCCAAATTAATCTTGAACCTAAAGTCTGATATTCGTGGCGTGAAGGAAACCAAATATACATAGATGGAAACCAATAGTGAAAAGTCATCTCGAGAATTACACATGGCCAAATCAATCACTTTCAATAATTTTTCAACTATTTATGTAATACTAATAATAATGTCTTCGTTATTGCATGAATCGAAATATGACCAAGACGGTTCATTATTCATTCAATGAATTCACGATTATTTGCTTAGTCAAACTTTCCAAATAAGTTGCCCGAAATTAGCTTGTCTTAGGTTTGACCCATTAGTTTTTTAAAGTTTGATTGATATACTAATTTCTAATACGTGACACTTTGACAAGTTATCATTTTCCGATGTCATATCAGCATTTCCTGGTGCCACATCAATAATTGAACAAAAAAACTAAAATTAAAATTTTGTGTACAAAACCTGTTAGAACCTAATGGGGCAACTTTAGCAATTTAAAGCGATTATGCTAGTACGCAAGCGGAAGACTTAAAAAAATTAATAATAAGTGCGCTAAATAAATGCGTAATGTAAATAAAAGGGATAAGAGATGTTTATGGAAGTTCGACGATAAATCGTCTACGTCTCCCCTTCTTGGTTAAGATCGATTAACCAAGGATCCACTAGCACTTCAACGTCTTGGCCTTGATGGCTCCAAGGATAGCCGTACAACTCAACACGATCACCGCGCCGATACAACTCAAACTCTTGGCCTTAAGGGCTCCAAGGATAGCCTCAACACAACACACTTGATTTCACACTCAAGTGCTTATAACGATAGCACAACACACTTGGCTTCACACTCAAGTGTTTACAACAATAGCACAACCAACTCACAAACTATTTTTACAAACACTCTCAAATACTTGAATATATCACACACACACTTTGATAGCGAGAAATTGCTTGCAAAGGAGAGAAGAGATGAGTTGGGATATCTCCAAATGAACTTGGATGGCCTCTATTTATAGTTGGCAAAGATTTGAATCTGATTTGAGTGCTTGGAGTTGTGTATTAAGAAGTCAAGGAGTGACAAAAAGTGTTCAGCGCCGCTGTCTACTTTTTCCCAGCACTAAGTGTATTTTGTGGAAAACTCATATCTTCCAATCTAACCGTTGGATTGATCTGAAATTTGAACTGAAGCTTTAAAATCTGGATATTCATTCTGAACGGTGAAGATTTGATTTTAACAAGTCAAACATTTTCAGTAATTTTCGAAAGTCACTTCATCAAGTTTTTCGAACTTGTTCTGTGCAACAAATTTGAAAAATTCATATCTCCATATCCATCCGTTGGATTGATCTGAATTTTGGACAAAGGTTGTAAAACATCCTAAATTTGAATCTGATTGGTGGCAATTTTATTTGGATGTCTCAAACAATCCCAGTTAATTTCTGAAGTTGAATCTTCATCATTTGCTTCATGTTCTGCAGAAATAGGTACTGTGCAACCTTTGTGGAAAAATCATAACTCCATATCTAGCCGTTGGATTAATATGCAATTTTGATATAAGTTTTAAAACATCTTGATATTGATTTTGATCGGTGAAGATTTGATTTGGATGTCTCAAGCACGTCCAGTAATTTTCAGAAGTTGATTCTTTATCCTTCACTTCAAGTTCTGCAGAAATAGGTACTGCACAACTTTTGTGGAAAAATCATAACTTCATATCTAGCCGTTGGATTGCTCTCAAATTTGACAGCACATGTAAAACTTCCTCATCACGATTATGATTGGTGAAGATCAGATTTCGATGCCTAAAAAATTCCCAGTAATTTTCGGAAGTTGCTGCTCCATACTTTGGCTTCTTCTTGTCTTTTTCTTCATATCTCTTAACAATGTTTCATCTATTCAATGAGCAATACAAGACTTTATAAATACATGTATAACCTCAAAATAGCTTCCAAGAATTTAATCATAAATAAATCTAATCTGTAAAATCTCACTTTAAATGGTTAGTAACAATTAACCGAGTTTTGTAATCATCAAAACATAATATTATGAAACTTGTTAATGCATTAAAAACATTAATCTCATAACACGAGATTTGTATGCGTTTAAGGCGTAACAATCTCCCCCTTTTTTATGATCACAAAACTTGGTTAAATAGGAGAAATAAATGTACAATATTAAATAAATAATTTAAATTTGCACAATATAATTGCATGAATAAAACTCCCCCTAAATTAAACAATTAGCTAAGAAGAGAATTAAAAATTTGTTTATCAAATAACCAGTTTTATTCTCTATGCATTTAAGCAAACTAACTCTCCCCCTTAGTTAAAGTATTTAACCAAACTAATTCTCCCCCTTTTTGTGATAATCAAAAAGACTGGAAAAGTAAATGCAAAACATGATAATTGACTATAATTTCTAAAATGCAACACATAAATTTCACATAAAATGTGAGCTTTATAACTTTGAATAAATACAATTAATTTGTATTATCCAAAATTAAGTTGCTCGAATTTTATATTAAGCTCCCATTTAATATGACATTAAATTTATTTATGTCCACAAGTGATTACAACTCAATCATGTCAAGTTCACCACGCAAACGAATAAAAGTATTTTCATCTAGTGGTTTTGTAAAAATATCAGCAATTTGATTTGACGTGTCAACATATTGAAGTTCAACTTCATTTCTTTCGATGTGGTCACGAATAAAATGATGACGAATGTCAATATGTTTGGTGCGCGAATGTTGAATCGGATTCTTTGTAAGACATATGGCGCTAGTGTTATCACAAAAAATAGGGATTTTTGAAAAAAAGACGCCATAGTCGAACAATTGATGCTTCATCCAAAGAATTTGTGCACAACAACTGTGACGACCCGGTTCTTAATCTCTCAAATTGACAAAAAATTAATCCAAGATCAAGAGTTAAAGATAAGCAAACACCAAGCATTCAAAGCTGGAAATTTTTTTTTTTTTTTAATGGGCTGCGCTCGAGCGGCTGAAATGCGCCGCTCGGGCGCACCCTGTTGGTGTCAAAACAGTAGCCAACTGCCCTGGCTGCGCTCGGGCTGCTGTTTTCTGCAGCTCGGGCGCGGCCCTGGGCAGTTTCCTGCCCATAAAACGCAGCTCAAAACCAGCTCTAAAACTTGCTGTCAAACTTGAATCTTTGATCTACTAAAACATGCACAAAGTAAGATTCAAGTTCTAAACATGTTGTATCAACTCCCAAAAGCATCATCATGGTATAGAAATTATATCAAGTCAACAACAAATATATACATTAACAACTCAAGGCAAGAGTAGAACATCATTTCAAGTGTTTGTTTACAAGATCAACTATCAACACTTTAACTAAAGTTCAAGTCTACTACTTCAAAGCCTCAACTCTTATTCTAAACATATAAGACAGCAACTTCATTTCTATACCGGATCATCACGCTAATCTCTCATCTCTTGTTCTTCAATTCCGCTTTTGCCCGGATCCACTTCCGCCTATCGTCATGACACATACAACACAACAAATAGCCGGATGACTCCGGTGAGAAATATATTTCCCAGTAAAAGCAACTAAACATGCAATACAAATCATATATCAAACTCATGATATAAAAGTAAATATGATGCATGTTTTAAAACAAGGTTCATTTCGTCATTCGTTGGTTGGGATCCCGAGAAGTAGATATCATAACTAATCCACCGACTCTCCCGATCGAGGTGGGGTTACTTATCTTTCTTCTCTAGACTTTGAAGCAATCATATATGCAAATCTGACGCTAGGCTAAAACAACCACCCAAGCCATACATATACAATTCCTCAAATCGTCTATTCGAACGTTTCCGTTCATTTCAAAATCAAGGAATAAGTATTCAATATGAATGCAACATATATCATCATCAAAGCATTCATTATATCAAGAACTTATTCAACAACTCAAAATAAAGCACATAAGAGCAATTAAGCAAACAAGTATGTGATTTAGGGAAACTCGATACAAACCATCTCGAGTTGTAATCCCAATCAAATAATAGTACACTTTTACCTTTCAAATATGGTGTTTAGGATGTCTTCGAACTTGTCAAAGTCTGTACAAGATCAATCACCAAAAACTCATCTCAAAGTCTGCTCACTATCAACCCAAACTTCAACAAGAACTTCAAGGCAAACTTTACCAACCTTGTTCTATCTTCTATCGGTTTCGGAGTCGACTTATTGAGTTTATATACTCTGTTTATGCACTGAAACAATAGCATAACAATCAAGGAATCATCAGCTAATAGTTCAGCAACTTCTAAGTTCAAGAATAATAGCAAATCACTTCAAATCAAGAGTTCGATGGCAAATCGGTATAACTTCGACGATTCCGAACATCTCAATACCAATAACAGCTATATACGATTCAAAACCAACATAATCTTCAAGATAACAGCCGATAAAACAATCGAATCATAGCTGGAGATCATAAGAACAAGATATAACAATCAATCTTCAATTCAATCTCAAGAACACAAAAGATAGAAGCTTAACAACAACACTTCATATCAACATCTGATATCTGTCAAATTCGACTTCTCCAAACTTGATAAACAAAGAAGAAACTTACATCAAATCGAAGGTCTTGTCGAGAGGATTCCAAAACATCTTTCGGAATCGAAATCGGATGTCCGTAGCTCAAGATATGTGAATTTGAAGATGAAGATTGAAATATGAAAATCTTTGCTCTCGGTTTCCTTTCTTGTTTGCTGAATAATTTGATGAAGAAGTGGTGAACCACACGTGTACATGCTGAATTTTCAACCAAATTCTGATAAGTGTAATGGAATTTGCACTTTAGCCCCTCAACTATTCAAAAATTGCAATTCAATCCTCAGCTTCTCAATTTATTCAATTTCAATCCTAAATAATTTAAGAATATTAGAATTTAAATCAAAACTCCAAATATTCCCAAATTAAATATTCTCGGATCAAAATTAAATAATTCTGGGCGTTACAATTCTCCCCCACTAAGACACGATTTCGTCCTCGAAATCTGAAGTAATATCAACAGATCATATATCAAATATCAGATAACAGAAAATTAACGAAGACTCACATCAATGAAACATCTCAGGAAATCTTTGCTTCATATCAGATTCAGTCTCCCAAGTCGCTTCTTCAATACCATGACGACTCCACTGGACTTTCACAAGTGGAATAGTCTTCGTTCGTAGTTGCTTCTCTTTTCGATCAAGAATCTGAATTGGCTTTTCAAAATAACTCAAGGTTTCATCGAGTTCAGCCTCATCAGATTGAAGCACATGAGATTCATCAGCAAGATATTTCCGAAGCATCGATACATGAAAGACATCATGTATTCCAGATAACGATGGAGGAAGAGCTAATCGATAGGCGAGATTGCCTATTTTCTCCAAAATTTCATAAGGACCAATGTAGCGTGGAGACAATTTCCCTCGCTTGCCAAATCTGACTGTGCCTCTGAACGGAGAAATATTCAGAAATACACGATCCCCCTGTTCAAAAGACAATGGTCGACGTCGAATGTTGGCATATTTCGTCTGTCTATCTTGAGTTGTCTTCATTCGTTTTTGAATAAGCTTCACCTGGTCATTCATATCACGTATCATATCAGGACCAGTATCAGGTACTTCAGAAATATCATCCCAGTACAAAGGAGATCGACATTTTCTTCCGTATAAAGCTTAAAAAGGAGCCATTCCTATACTCGATTGACAGCTGTTGTTGTACGAGAATTCACAAAGAGGTAGTGATTCTTGCCAACTAGTGCCAAAATCAAGCACTACAGCTCTCAACATGTCCTCCAATGTCTGAATAGTATGCTCAGACTGTCCGTCAGTCTGTGGATGATAAACTGTGCTCAAATGTAACTGAGTACCCAAAGCACTCTGTAAGTTGTGCCAAAAATGTAATGTGAATCGAGGATCACGATCTGATACAATAGATTTTGGCACTCCGTGCAATCTGACAACTTCACGAATATAAATCTCTGCCATCTGGTCGTGTCTATACGTCATACGATACGGAATAAAACACGCTGATTTCGTCAATCTGTCAATAATCACCCAGATAGCATCACAGCCTCTAGAAGATCGAGGTAATCTAGTCACAAAGTCCATGGTAATATGATCTCATTTCCATTCCAGTATAGACAAACTCTGTAACAAATCAGGCGATCTCTTCCTCTCAGCCTTCACCTGTTGGCAATTCAAACATCGAGCTACAAAATCAGTGATATCAGTCTTCATTTGCTTCCACCAATAATGAGCTTTCAGATCGTTATACATCTTTCTACCACCAGGATTAATACTGTAACGACTACAATGCACCTCTTTCAGTATTTGTTGTCGCACATCAGAAATATCAGGCACTACTAGGCGATTGTGAACGTAAAGAAGATCATCTCGAACCCGATATTCAGATACATGCCCTAATCGAACTTTCTCAATCGAGTTCTGTACATTCCGATCAAGTTTCTGAGCATCTCGAATTCTTACCAATAAAGCTGGTTCAACTTGCATTTGATAGAGTCGTAATGGCTGATAGTTTGTATCAAATACTAATCCAGATAAACAACAGTGTTCAATCAAATTCGATACACCAATTGTCGATAAGGATAAAAAACATACCTTTCGACTTAATGCATCTGCTGCTGCATTCGATTTTCCTGGATAATATTTAATCTCGCAGTCAAAGTTTTTCAGCAAATCCAGCCATCTCCGCTGTCTCATATTCAGTTCTGACTGAGAAAATAGATATTTCAGACTCTTGTGATCAGAATAGATTTCAAAATGTTCCCCGTACAGATAATGTCGCCAAATCTTCAAAGAAAATACAATGGCGGCCAATTCAAGATCATGAATCGGATATCTGGTCTCATGAGGCTTCAATTGTCTCGAGGCATAAGCAATCACATGACCTCGTTGCATTAAAACACAACCTAAACCTCGGTGAGATGCATCACAATAAACAGTGAAACCACCAGTACCTGAAGGAATCGTCAAGACTGGTGCACTGGTTAATCGCTTCTTCAACTCAATAAAACTGGATTCACAAGAATCAGACCAGACAAATTGAGTATTCTTCTGAGTCAACTGAGTAATCGGCTTCGACCAACTGATCACTGCTTTGACTTTACTTGGATCCACAGAAATACCATTTCCAGATATAATATGTCCAAGAAAGACAACCTGTTTCAGCCAAAACTCGCATTTCGACAGTTTAGCATACAGTTTCTCAGCTCTTAAAGTTTTCAATACTGTTCTCAGATGTTCAGAATGATCAATAAAATTCTTCGAATATATCAGAATATCATCAATAAAAATAATCACAAAGTCATCGAGATACTTCTGAAATACACGGTTCATCAAAGCCATAAATACAGCTGGAGCATTTGTCAAACCAAACGACATAACTATAAACTCATAATGGCCATACCTGGTTCTGAATGCAGTCTTAGGAATATCAGAATCCCTAACTCTCAGCTGATGGTATCCAGATCTCAGATCGATCTTGGAATACACAGAAGAACCCTGCAACTAATCAAATAAATCATCAATACGAGGCAAAGGGTATTTGTTCTTTACCGTAGCCTTGTTCAGTTGCCGGTAGTCGATACATAATCTCATTGAACCGTCTTTCTTTCTAACAAACAGTACTGGAGCTCCCCAAGGAGAAACACTGGGTCGAATGTATCCCTTGGCCAGTAAATCTTCTAACTGATCTTTCAACTCTTTCAATTCAACTGGTGCCATTCGATAAGGTTCTTTCGAAATCGGTGCAGTTCCTGGCATCAGTTCTATGGTGAAATCAATCTCTCGATACGGAGGTAATCCTGGAATCTCATCAGGGAAAACGTCCGCAAACTCACTAACCACTGGCAAATCAGCCAGGTTCGGGCTAGTTTTCAACACATAAACTGCATAAACAAGAAATCCCTCTGCTTCTTTCTGCAAAAGTCGGGTCATAGATAATACAGAAATAAGAGGAATCTTGGCACGTGAACCATTACCATAGAACTTCCATTCTCCAGCCATTTTAGGTCTGAATCTCACTATCTTCTGGAAACAGTCTACGGTAGCTCTGTACTTATTCAGCATATCAATCCTCATAATACAATCGAAATCAGACATACCAAGTACGAAGCAATCTATCTCAATTTCATTAACCTCATACTGTAGTAAACAATTCTTAACTATCTGAATCGAGATAAGACCCCTCCCCAAAGGAGAAGAAACAGATACTACAACAGGTAATGTTTCAACAGGCAAAGCATGCAATGCAACAAATTTGGCAGATATAAACGTATGGAATGCACCTGTATCAATCAAGACATATGCGGGATAACCATAAAGAGAACAGTTACCTGCAATCACGTCATCTGGTTCTCCCTGTGCCTGTTCCTCCGTCAGTGCATAGATATGAGCCTGCTGTCTCTGTGGCTGACTGCCTGCCTGACTTCCTCCTGGCCTCGACTGTTGCTGAAGTGGTGATGGTTGAAAGGAATGGACAGAGAAGGCTTGCCTCGCGGGTTGAGCCACTGATCGTGATGACTCTGCACCTCGTGCCTGTCCCGCACCTCTTTGAGGACATACTCTCGCAAAATGGCCAGTCTGATGGCATATATGGCATCTCCCAGATACACCTCGACACTGATCAGTTGGATGTCCTCCACCACAAGTGTTACAGAATACCCCAGACTTCTGTTTCGTACCACTGGAACTTGAAGAACTGCTTCCAGATTTCTTAAATTGTTCTCCTCTAGCTTGCAAATATCCCTTCTTGCCACTGCTACTGCCACCACTATCAAATCGAGACAACTGTTGCTGAGTTGAAGCTGAAGGTTGTGACTGTCTCGGAGGCTGTGCAATATACGAAGCTCCTCGCTGCTGTATGAAGCCAGCTTCTGCTCCTTTGGCACTGTTCAAGGCATCAGCAAAATTATTCGATCGCCTTGTGTTCACCAAAGTAAAAACATCAGGATTCAGTCCATTAATGAACTGATCAGCCATAGCCTCGTCACTGTCTGCAACATGTGGAGCAAAACGTAGCAATGTAGTGAATTTTTCAACATAGTCTTCAATATTCAAGTTTCCCTGCCTCAGGTTAGCAAATTCGGCACCCTTGTCTTTACGATAAGATACCGGAAAGAAACGTTGATAGAACTCTGTTTTGAAGACATTCCAGGTCAAAACAGTTCCTCTACGCTCCAGATATTTCTTTGTTGTGAACCACCAGCTTTTAGCAACCTCATGCAACTGATGACCAACAAGTCTGACTCTTCGCTCATCACCGTAGTCAAGTGAATCAAATAACATCTCCATGTCATCAAGCCATCCTTCACATTCAACTGCATTCTCAGTACCTTTCAGGGTTGGCGGCTTGTAGGATTGGAAACGTTTCAGTAGTGTTTCCATGGGAGTTGCAGTCATATCTGTCATATCTCGTGATGTACTGCCCTGTTCATTACTCGGGACTGCAGTTGCAGGCACTATCGGTGTGACAACTGTCGGTGGAGTATGAACTGTCTGTTCTGGTAGAGAAATAGGAACATGGGATCTCAGAGGAGGTCGTCCTGGTCTTCGAGACATATCTGATTATCAAAATGGTTAGGACCAAATCATCAAATTATCTCAGTCCTCCTCTGATCATCTTACCTCTGATCAAGACTCGGTTCTGATTAAATCTTAAATAAATAATCAAAGTATTCAACAAGACATGCTTCCAATCAATTCAGATAATCAGGTAGCATATCATAATTCATCAGGATACACGCCTCTATCACTTCAGATATTCCAATAAGCATGCATCTTTAATCATCGTAATCATACTTTCAAATAAAATAAATACAACATCTTGTAATAAAATACTTGAAAGTAAATCATGCTAGCATTTAAAACATGTAATTCATCATAGCATAATCACATAAATAAGCAAGGAAGATGACTCGATCTACCCCACTCACTGTCTAACTAAGTCCAGAATTATCTTGCTCTGATACCACCTGTTGTGACGACCCGGTTCTTAATCTCTCAAATTGACAAAAAATTAATCCAAGATCAAGAGTTAAAGATAAGCAAACACCAAGCATTCAAAGCTGGAAATTTTTTTTTTTTTTTTAATGGGCTGCGCTCGAGCGGTTGAAATGCGCCGCTCGGGCGCACCCTGTTGGTGTCAAAACAGTAGCCAACTGCCCTGGCTGCGCTCGGGCTGCTGTTTTCTGCAGCTCGGGCACGGCCCTGGGCAGTTTCCTGCCCATAAAACGCAGCTCAAAACCAGCTCTAAAACTTGCTGTCAAACTTGAATCTTTGATCTACTAAAACATGCACAAAGTAAGAATCTAGTTCTAAACATGTTGTATCAACTCCCAAAAGCATCATCATGGTATAGAAATTATATCAAGTCAACAACAAATATATACATTAACAACTCAAGGCAAGAGTAGAACATCATTTCAAGTGTTTGTTTACAAGATCAACTATCAACACTTTAACTAAAGTTCAAGTCTACTACTTCAAAGCCTCAACTCTTATTCTAAACATATAAGACAGCAACTTCATTTCTATATCGGATCATCACGCTAATCTCTCATCTCTTGTTCTTCAATTCCTCTTTTGCCCGGATCCACTTCCGTCTATCGTCATGACACATACAACACAACAAATAGCCGGATAACTCCGGTGAGAAATATATTTCCCAGTAAAAGCAACTAAACATGCAATAAAAATCATATATCAAACTCATGATATAAAAGTAAATATGATGCATGTTTTAAAACAAGGTTCATTTCGTCATTCGTCGGTTGGGATCCCGAGAAGTAGATATCATAACTAATCCACCGACTCTCCCGATCGAGGTGGGGTTACTTATCTTTCTTCTCTAGACTTTGAAGCAATCATATATGCAAATCAGACGCTAGGCTAAAACAACCACCCAAGCCATACATATACAATTTCTCAAATCGTCTATTCGAACGTTTCCGTTCATTTCAAAATCAAGGAATAAGTCTTCAAGATGAATGCAACATATATCATCATCAAAGCATTCATTATATCAAGAACTTATTCAACAACTCAAAATAAAGCACATAAGAGAAATTAAGCAAACAAGTATGTAATTTAGGGAAACTCGATACAAACCATCTCGAGTTGTAATCCCAATCAAATAATAGTCCACTTTTACCTTTCAAATATGGTGTTTAGGATGTCTTTGAACTTGTCAAAGTCTGTACAAGATCAATCACCAAAAACTCATCTCAAAGTCTTCTCACTATCAACCCAAACTTCAACAAGAACTTCAAGGCAAACTTTACCAACCTTGTTCTATCTTCTATCGGTTTCGGAGTCGACTTCTTGAGTTTATATACTCTGTTTATGCACTGAAACAATAGCATAACAATCAAGGAATCATCAGCTAACAGTTCAGCAACTTCTAAGTTCAAGAATAATAGCAAATCACTTCAAATCAAGAGTTCGACGGCAAATCGGTATAACTTCGACGATTCCGAACATATCAATACCAATAACAGTTATATACGATTCAAAACCAACATAATCTTCAAGATAACAGCCGATAAAACAATCGAATCATAGCTGGAGATCATAAGAACAAGATATAACAATCAATCTTCAATTCAATCTCAAGAACACAAAAGATAGAAGCTTAACAACAACACTTCATATCAACATCTGATATCTGTCAAATTCGACTTCTCCAACCTTGATAAACAAAGAAGAAACTTACATCAAATCGAAGGTCTTGTCGAGAGGATTCCAAAACATCTTTCGGAATCGAAATCGGATGTCCGTAGCTCAAGATATGTGAATTTGAAGATGAAGATTGAAATATGAAAATCTTTGCTCTCGGTTTCCTTTCTTGTTTGCTGAATAATTTGATGAAGAAGTGGTGAACCACACGTGTACATGCTGAATTTTCAACCAAATTCTGATAAGTGTAATGGAATTTGCACTTTAGCCCCTCAACTATTCAAAAATTGCAATTCAGTCCTCAGCTTCTCAATTTATTCAATTTCAATCCTAAATAATTTAAGAATATTAGAATTTAAATCAAAACTCCAAATATTCTCAAATTAAATATTCTCGGATCAAAATTAAATAATTCTGGGCGTTACAACAACTACCAGCAGCCATATATTCGGCTTCGGTTGTTGATAACGCAACACAATTTGGCTTTTTCAAAAACCAAGAAACTAAACAATTTCCTAAAAAGAAACAAGTTCCACTAGTGCTTTTTCTGTCCACCTTATATCCACCAAAGTCGAAACCACAATATGCTTTTAAATCAAAGAAAGAATTTTTCGAATACCACAAGCCGAGATTTGGAGTATTTGAAAGATATTTGAAAATGCGTTTTAAGGCGAACAAATGTGATTCCTTTGGACATGATTGAAATCGTGCACACAAGAAAACACTAAACATAATGTCCGGTCTACTAGCAGTAGCATAAAGTAAGGAGCCAATCATACTGCAAAAGGAAGATTGATCTACAGATTTACCATTTTCATCCTTGTCGAGTCTGATTGTTGTGCTCATTGGTGTGGATGATGATTTTGTGTTCTCCATCCCAAACTTCTTCAGAATCTCCTTGATGTATTTGCTTTGGTTCACAAAGAACTCATCCTTGCACTGCTTGATTTGCAATCAGAGAAAATAATTAAGTTCCCCCATCATGCTCATCTCGAAGTGATCCTACATCAACTTAGAGAATCCTTGACAAAGAGTTTCATTAGTAGAACCAAAAATTATATCATCAACATAAATTTGCACAATCAAAAGATCATTTTTGACATTCTTGGTAAACAAGGTAATGTCGATCTTTCCTCTTGAAAAACCATTTGAAAGCAAGAAAGTAGACAGTTTATCATACCAAGCTCTAGGAGCTTGTTTCAATCCATACAAGGCTTTGTTAAGTCTAAACACATGATCAGGCAAAGCAGTATCAACAAAGCCATCAGGTTGTTCAATGTAAACCTCCTCTTTCAATTCACCATTAAGAAATGCACTCTTGACATCCATTTGAAATAACTTGAAATTTCTAGAGCAAGCAAAAGCAAGTAGCATGCGAATAGATTCTAGTCTAGCAACAGGCGCATAAGTTTCATCATAATCTATGCCTTTTTCTTGACTATATCCTTTAGCTACAAGCCTAGCTTTATTTCTAGTGATAGTACCATGCTCGTCAAGTTTATTCCTAAACACCCATTTAGTACCAATGATAGATCTATCATGCGGCCTAGGAACAAGATTCCAAACATTATTACGTCTAAACTCATTCAACTCATCTTGCATAGCAATAATCCATGAATCATCTACTAAAGCACCATCAATGCACTTAGGTTCAGCATGCGAAACAAAAGCAAGATGATTGCAAATATTATTAATTGAAGAGCGAGTGGTTACTCCCTTCGAAGGACTTCCCATATTAAGATCCATAGGATGATATTTGTGAAGCGTCCAATCCTTCGGAAGTGGTGTTTCCTCAACAGAAACATCTATATCATTTAAGCTTGAGGAGGCCATCTCTTCTTCGAGTAATTCTACATCATCGTTAGTATTACGAGGAACTATAGACATAGATTCATCAAATATTACATGCATTGATTCTTCAACAAGTAAAGTGCGTTTATTAAATACTCTAAAATCCTTACTTGTAGTAGAATATCCAAGAAAAATACCTTTGTCGGATTTGGCATCAAATTTGCCAAGGTTGTCCTTACCGTTATTATGAATATAGTATTTGGAACCGAAAGCTCGAAAGTATGAAATGTTAGGCTTTCTCCCTCTCCATAATTCATATGGAGTTTTTTTTAGAATTGGCCTTATTGATACACGATTGATAATGTAACAAGCAGTGTTCATTGCTTCAGCCCAAAAATATTTTGGTAGAGAATGCTCACATATCATGGAACTTGCAATCTCCACAAGTGTCCTATTTTTCCTCTCAACGACCCCGTTTTGTTGAGGAGTCCTAGGACAAGAAAAATTGTGACCGATGCCTTTCTCTTCACAAAAGTTTGAAAAACTCTCATTTTGAAATTCAGTTCCGTGGTCACTACGGATCTGTTTTATAAAAAGATTTTTCTCATTCTCAACTCGTTTGACAAAATTTTTAAAATAATCAAAGACATCATTTTTGTGGGCTAAAAACAATGTCCACGTGTAACGTGAAAAATCATCCACAATGACAAATGCATAAAGCTTCCCTCCTAGGCTAGCGTTCCTCGAGGGACCACATAGAACTAGGTGGAGAAGTTCAAGGGGCATAGAAGTTGATACAAAATTTTTGCTTTTAAAAGATTCTCTTGTATGTTTGCCAAGTTGACATGCATCACAAACAGAATCTAATTTTAAATTGAGTTTTGGCATACCAACAACTAAATCAAGTTTAAAAAGTTTTTTTATGGTACTAGGACCAACATGACCTAGTCGTATATGCCAAAGAATGTTGTCATCAACATTCAAGGATACAAGGCTTTTAATATTTGATAAAGATAAATTATTTAAAGAAACCTTGTATACATTTTCTGTAACACCCGATATTTTTAATACGTAAATTCGCATGCATAATTAGGAAATTTATTTATTTAAAATTTTAGATTTATGGGTTAAATTATTATGTGGATTAATTGTGCAAGTTTTAATATTTATTTTCAAGCATTTAATCCATAATTTGAGATTTTTATGATTTTTGGTATTTAAATTATTTTATCGCGTAGACGGGACTGTGAACGGACGAGATAACAACTTTCTATCCAATTTATTTCATGAGCATTTTTATAGCCCAAAAATATTATTTTGAGTTTTATTTCCTCAAAATTATCAGTATTTAATTTTATATATTTTTAGGAGTCCGTTTTTATTAAAAATAAGCCAAAATAATGACTTTTTATTATCTTTAAAATTCCCTTAATTATATATTTCGGGATTTTATTAAAGTTATCAGATTTTAATTATTATTTAGAGCTTTTAAGTTATATATTTCATAATTAAAATCCTTATTAATATTTTTAATTATTCCAAAACTTTATTTTAATTAAAAACACCCTAATTCTACCCCCAAACCCCACGACCCAAAGCATTCAGCCGCCACCTCCTTGTTCTTCAGCCTTCTTCATCAGATAGCAATCTCCAAGGGTTCCATAGCCGAGATTTCTTCGAAGCTTCGAGTTGTTCATCGTCCCGTCGTCCCGAAATCGTCACCTTCGCTTTTTTTTTCTCTTCAAACATCGGTGAAAGGCATGTTTTTCTTCTACGTTTCCACGCAAATCAGTTTATATCATGTATTTTGGGTGTAGCATCGATTTTTCTTCAAATTTTCAGATTAAGGATCGATTTTTGTTGTTTGAAGCTTGTGTATACGGTTGTTCATTCATCTCACGATTTTTCCTTGACATGGCTTGTTCTAGCTGCTGGTTATGGTTGGTAAGAGGTCTAAGATGGGTCTAGGCTCGAGTGGCTCGAGTGGCTCGAGCCAAATGAGCCCAAAAATCAGCCATGGACGTTCGGCTCTTGTAGTGCGCAGATTAGGGCTTCGTGGAAGGGGGCTCGGGTTCGGTTCTGTGGGTTGCATGAGGTTGGGTCTGGACTGTGGTTCGGACCGCCCAGACGTGGCCCACGTCTGGGCGGTGCTGCTCCGGCCAGTGGCGGCCGGAGCAGGGCGGCCACAGCTCTAGAAGAGCGGCTGCCCGCCGCCGAACGAGAATGAGGTAAGGGGAATGGGTTTCAGGTTTAGGGTTTTCATGGCGGGTCCGGGTCGAGTTATGGGTCCGGGTCGTGTCTGGAAGTAAGTGGGTTAAGTTAGTGGGTCCGGGTCCGGGTTAAGTTAGTTGGGCTCGGGTATTTTATTTTTTTAAGTTAATTAATAAGTTTAAGTGTTTAATTGGGCTAATTAGTTTAATTAAATTAATGGGCTATATTTAATTTTCTTAGTGGGCTTAAATAATTAATTTAAGTTAGTCCACTAATTTTTATGGGCTTTAGAGCCCATGGAAATTATTGGGTCAGTCTTTGGGCTTTTGGGCCCATTGGGCCAGAATAAAGTATTATTGGGCCAGGAAATTTTTATTGGGCTTAGAAATGTGTTAATGGGCTTAAGTATGTTAATGGGCCAGTCTCAGTGTTAGTGGGCCAGATTTAAGAAAGTGGGCTTGAGCGTTTAGGGCCAGCAGTTCAGTACAACCCATGAAAAATTGCATGTGTCCTGAATATATATTTAATTATTTTTATGCATGGAAGTTATTTTTAATATTTATATGTTAGTATGAAATTAAATTAAATATATATGAAGGACACACATTTTATTTAAGTACATGCATTCATGAAATAATTTTTTATGCATGATTTAATGTTTAAGGTTGAGCAAAAGAAAATAATTTTTATGTTGGAAGTTGAAGTAGTGTGACAATTTAAGGGGGATTCGTCCCCATATGTGAACTATTGAAGGGAAGTTTACTGCCAATTTAAGAGGTGATTCATCACCGCCACGTACGTTGGTTTACCACGCTGATCAGTATTTAATGTATGTATGGTTACACTATGGATACGACATTTCGATGTTAGAAAATACTTTGCTCAACAATGTTTATGTATTATTATGATATTCAAGTTTAATTTAAGTTTATGTTATGTTCATGATATTTTTAAGCATGCTCATTATGTATTAGTATTAAAGTGATTTAAATTATTTTAAACCCTTGTTATGTTAGCATGTTGGGCCTCTAGGCTCACTACACTGATATGGTGCAGGTGAGTACGTAGAGGAAGATGTAGTACCCACCGGCGGCGAGGACCTATGAGCGGACATGCAGTAACCCCGTGACCGTTGTCTGAGTCTACGTCATGTTTTGAATATTTTTATCATGTCATACATTTTATTTATTTTCAGTGGTGGATATTATTACTCATTTTATTTAAATATTTTCAGTGCATGCAAATTTTATTTATTTTGCTTATGTCAGTATTTTATTAAATGTTTGACTCAGATATTTAATTTATTAAAGGTTGCATTTTTATTTAAGTTATTTATTTTTAAATCTATTTATTCTGTGCATATATGTATGGGCATATATGTACATATTTTTACTTAGTAAGTGTAAAAAAAAAAAAAAAAATTTCCGCATATTTGTTTATATTTAGAGAGTTAGGATCGTTTCAGTTGGTATCAAAGCACGGTTCTTGGAGGGGTCATTACTGCTATGCGAGCTCAGAAATCCACGCTACCGGTCTGTAAGTTTTTAGTGTTTATAGCATGATTTACTTTTAAGAATTTAAGTTAGCATTAATGTTAAAAAACTTAGTTATGCATGGCGATTTACGTAAAGAAATATGTGGTGGTGCAGAATGCCTCCGAGACCTATGAACAGACGTGGGGAATCTCCACCTCCACCTCCGCAGAACCCTCTTGCAGCATTGGAGCAGGCCAATGCTAATATGATGGCAGGGATTACTGCTCTGTTGGAGCAGCAGGCTGCACGTCCTAGAATGTCCCATGAGGAGGACGTAGCTGAACGGTTTCAGAAGAAAGGACCGAAGGAGTTCACTGGTACCACCGATCCATTGGTGGCTGAGGGGTGGATTCGCTCTTTGGAGTCCATCTTTGCATACATGGGGATTACTGACGCCGACAGGGTGAACTGTGCGACTTATATGATGAAGGGAGATGCAACTCTTTGGTGGGAGGGTGCTGCCAGGGGAGTACATCTTCCTACATTGACTTGGGCGGAGTTTAGGCGTATCTTCTATGCCAAGTATTTCACGAAGGATGTGCGCAGTCGCATGATCCGGGAGTTTATGAGTCTCCGGCAGGGGGACAGGTCAGTGATTGAGTATGTGAGACAGTTCGAGAGGGGCTGTCATTTTGTGCCTCTGATTTCAGACAGTCCACCGGAGAAAATGAGGCAGTTTGTGGAGGGACTGAAGGCGGATATCAAGCATGACGTACGTATGATGGACTTCGCTACATATGAGGCGGCAGTTAGTAGAGCACTGAGGTCAGAGGAGGGTAGGAGAGAGATACAACGAGAACAGCAGGGGAAGAGACAGATTCAGTCTGGATTTCAGCGACCATCTTCGCAGCCTCCTGCGAAGAAGCAGTATATTGGGCCGTCTAAGGGCCCGAACCAGCAGCAGAGGCCACAGCAGCCGAGGGGCGGGGCCCCTAATCCTAGAGGTTTTCCTGCTTGCCCGAAGTGTCAGAAGATGCATTCGGGACCTTGTCTTCTGGGAGCAGGAGTTTGTTTCCACTGTAGAGAGCCAGGGAACCAGATAGCTAATTGCCCGAGGAAGAAGAACACCACTGGTAGAGTGTTCATTATGCAGGCAAAGGAGGCAGACCCAGATACCTCCTTGATCACCGGTATATCTTACCCTTAGTATTTTATGATTTCTTCCTTTGGTTAAGAATTTCGATTTTTTTTTCTTGTGGAATATTTGTTATTTGGGATTTCCTATATGCATGTTAGAATAAGAAGCATGTTTTACTTGTGATTAGAATTAAGGGTTATTAATGACTCATCTTTGGGGGAAAGTTTAGTAGTGGTATGAAATTGTTGGGATTCTTCTGCGTGCAGGGAGAATTCTAGTTGGAGGCAACTCCACGTTTGCGTTGCTAGATTCAGGGGCTACGCATTCGTTTATCTCCCTGGAGTTTATCAGACGGATAGGCATCATACCTGAGATTGTTGACAGTGGTTATGATGTCACTATGCCGTCAGGACAGATTATTTCTACCTTTAGTGTCATTCGAGAACTGGAGTTGGAGCTTCAGGGGCACTCCATTCGCACAGATGTGGTGGTTTTGCCGTTGAGTGGATTTGATTTGATATTGGGTATGGACTGGTTGACAGTCAATGGAGCTTTGATTGACTTTTGTCGGAGATCAGTGTCAGTGAAACCATCAGAAGGCGACCTGTTTACCTTCCATGCATCTCAGAGCAGTGATATTTCTCAGGTGATATCTCTTATTCAGGCGAGGAAGCTGTTGAAACGGGGTTGCCAAGGTTTTCTAGCAAGTATTGTCACGGCCTCAGGACCATCTAGCAGATCATTATCAGAGATAGAGGTGGTTCGTGACTTTTCGGACGTCTTTTCGGAGGATGTTGCAGGAATTCCACTAGTGAGAGATGTGGAGTTCAGCATTGACTTAGTGCCAAACACCGTGCCTATCTCTAAGGCACCATACAGACTTGCTCCTACCGAGATGAAAGAGTTGAAGGAGCAGATACAGGAGTTATTAGAGAAAGGCTTTGTTCGTCCTAGCTTTTTTCCATGGGGAGCTCCAGTATTATTTGTGAAGAAGAAGGATGGCAGTATGAGATTGTGCATCGATTATCGAGAGCTCAACAGGGTCACAGTGAAGAATAAGTACCCACTGCCTAGAATAGAGGACCTATTGGATCAGTTACAGGGAGCTTCGGTGTTCTCCAAGATCGACCTGCGATCTGGTTATCATCAGCTGCGAGTTAGAAATGTAGATGTGTCCAAGACTGCTTTCCGGACACGTTATGGGCATTACGAGTTCTTAGTGATGCCATTTGGGATGACCAATGCTCCAGCGGTTTTCATGGATCTCATGAACCGGGTTTTTCAGCCGTATCTTGATCAGTTCATCATAGTCTTCATTGATGATATCTTGATCTACTCTATGAGCGTTGAGGAGCATAGGCAGCATCTACAGACAGCCTTGCAGACTTTGAGGGAGCATCGTTTGTATGCCAAGTTCAGCAAGTGCGAGTTTTGGCTCGAGCAGGTGGCATTTCTTGGCCACATTATTTCGAGAGATGGGATTGCAGTGGATCAGTCGAAGGTTGAGGCAGTGCAGAAATGGGGTATTCCGAGGAATGCTTCGGAGATTCACAGTTTCTTGGGTTTGGTAGGATATTATAGGAAGTTCATCAAGGGTTTTTCCTCTATTGCAGTACCCTTGACTTCCTTAATCAAGAAGAACGCGAAGTTTATTTGGAGTTCAGACTGTCAGAGGAGCTTCGATCAGCGGAAGGAAGCACTCACTACTGCACCGGTTTTAGCAATGACAGTACCACACGAGGAGTTAGTGGTGTACACCGACGCGTCTAAGCTAGGTTTAGGCGCAGTACTTATGCAGTGTGGTAAGGTTATTGCTTATGCGTCGAGGCAGTTGAAGATTCATGAGCAAAAATACCCGACACATGACTTGGAGTTAGCAGCAGTGGTCTTCGCTTTAAAAATCTGGAGGCACTATCTGTATGGCGAGAAGTGCAAGATTTTCACTGATCACAAGAGCCTCAAGTACTTCTTCACTCAGAAGGAGTTGAACATGAGGCAACGGAGATGGTTGGAGTTGGTTAAGGATTACGACTGTGACATTAGCTACCATCTGGGTAAAGCTAATGTAGTGGCCGATGCTTTGAGTCGGAAGTCGTCAGTGGTATCGTGTTTGTTAGTGCAGTTACCACTGCAGAGTGAGATTCAGAGGTTTGATTTGGAATTTTACTCGAGTGGTCATGCACCGAGCTTGTCAGTGTTGACGGTGCAGCCGATTCTACGGGATCGGATCAGAGAGGGACAGCCTACAGATGAGGAGTTGCAGCGTTGGAGACAGAGAGATGAGGCCAAGGGTGGTCTTCTCTATACAGTTGTGGATGGCATTGTTCAGTACCGTGGTATGATGTGGGTACCGAACGTCGATCAATTGAGAGCTGAGATTCTAGCAGAGGCTCACACATCTCCGTACTCCATTCACCCCGGAAGTACGAAGATGTACCGAGATTTGCAGCTATTGTATTGGTGGCACGGGATGAAGAGAGACATCGGGAGAGTTGTGTCAGAGTGCTTGACTTGTCAGCAGGTCAAGGCTGAGCATCAGCGTCCAGCAGGACTTCTTATACCTCTTCCTATTCCGGAATGGAAATGGGAGAACATTACGATGGACTTTGTAGTTGGTTTACCGAGGAGTGCCAGAGGTTGCACAGCTATTTGGGTGATCGTGGATAGACTCACCAAGTCAGCTCATTTCTTACCAGTGAGGACTACTTACTCGTTGACACAGTATGCAGAGCTTTACATAAAGGAGATTGTTAGACTGCATGGCATACCAGTGTCGATAGTATCAGACAGAGATCCGAGATTTACGTCTGCGTTTTGGAAGAGTTTGCACACTGCATTGGGGACTAGACTTTTGTTCAGTACGACGTTCCATCTCCAGACAGATGGACAGTCTGAGAGTGTGATACAGATTCTTGAGGATTTACTGAGAGCCTGTGTCATCGATTTTCAGGGCTCATGGGAGACGAGATTGCCGTTAGTGGAGTTTACCTATAACAACAGTTTTCAGTCGCCTATAGGTATGGCTCCTTATGCAACATTGTACGGGAGGAGATGCAGATCTCCTGTGCATTGGGATGAGGTTGGTGAGAGGATTTTACTTGGTCCTGAGATCGTGCAGTAGACAGCTGACATTGTGACTCAGATTCGGGATCGAATGAGGATTGCTCAGAGTCGTCAGAAGAGTTACGCAGATACTCGACGACGAGAGTTGGAGTTCGCAGTAGGTGATCACGTGTTTCTGAGAGTGTCACCTATGAAGGGAGTGGTACGATTTGGCCGGAGAGGGAAGCTTAATCCAAGGTATATAGGGTCATTCGAAATCTTGGAAAGAGTTGGCACGTTGGCCTACCGTTTAGCTCTACCACCAGGACTAGCGGCAGTGCACAACGTTTTCCATGTATCCATGCTTCGGAGATATGTCTCTAACCCGTCGCATGTGTTGGATTTCGAGCCCTTGCAGTTGCCACCTGATCTAGTTTATGAGGAAAGACCAGCGCAGATCTTGGCTAGGGAGGAGCGGAGACTTAGGACGCGAGTCATACCAATGGTCAGAGTCCAGTGGCTGAATCACTCGGAGGAGGAAGCTACTTGGAAAACCGAGGCAGACATGAGAACTCGCTACTCGGAGTTGTTCGGGTAAGTACTTTAATTTCGAGGACGAAATCCAATTTAAGGAGGGGAGAATTGTAACACCCGGTATTTTTAATACGTAAATTCGCATGCATAATTAGGAAATTTATTTATTTAAAATTTTAGATGTATGGGTTAAATTATTATGTGGATTAATTGTGCAAGTTTTAATATTTATTTTCAAGCATTTAATCCATAATTTGAGATTTTTATGATTTTTGGTATTTAAACTATTTTATCGCGTAGACGGGACCATGGACGGACGAGATGACAACTTTCTATCCAATTTATTTCATGAGAATTTTTAGAGCCCAAAAATATTATTTTGAGTTTTATTTCCTCAAAATTATCAGTATTTAATTTTATATATTTTTAGGAGTCCATTTTTATTCAAAATAAGCCAAAATGATGACTTTTTATTATCTTTAAAATTCTCTTAATTATATATTTCGGGATTTTATTAAAGTTATCAGATTTTAATTATTATTTAGAGCTTTTAAGTTATATATTTCATAATTAAAATCCTTATTAATATTTTTAATTATTCCAAAACTTTATTTTAATTAAAAACACCCTAATTCTACCCCCAAACCCCACGACCCAAAGCATTCAGCCGCCACCTCCTTGTTCTTCAGCCTTCTTCATCAGATAGAAATCTCCAAGGGTTCCATAGCCGAGATTTCTTCGAAGCTTCGAGTTATTCATCGTCCCGTCGTCCCGAAATCGTCACCTTCGCTTTTTTTTTTCTCTTCAAACATCGGTGAAAGGCATGTTTTTCTTCTACTTTTTCACGCAAATCAGTTTATATCATGTATTTTGGGTGTAACATCGATTTTTCTTTAAATTTTCAGATTAAGGATCGGTTTTTGTTGTTTGAAGCTTGTGTATGCGGTTGTTCATTCATCTCACGATTTTTCCTTGACATGGCTTGTTCTAGCTGCTGGTTATGGTTGGTAAGAGGTCTAAGGTGGGTCTAGGCTCGAGTGGCTCGAGTGGCTCGAGCCAAACGAGCCCAAAAATCAGCCATGGACGCTCGCCTCTTGTAGTGCGCAGATTAGGGCTTCGTGGAAGGGGGCTCGGGTTCGGTTCTGTGGGTTGCATGAGGTTGGGTCTGGACTGTGGTTCGGACCGCCCAGACGTGGCCCACGTCTGGGCGGTGCTGCTCCGGCCAGTGGCGGCCGGAGCAGGGGGGCCGCAGCTCTAGAAGAGCTGCTGCCCGCCGCCGAACGAGAAGGAGGTAAGGGGAATGGGTTTCGGGTTGAGGGTTTTCATGGCGGGTCCGGGTCGAGTTATGGGTCCGGGTCGGGTCTGGAAGTAAGTGGGTTAAGTTAGTTGGGTCCGGGTCCGGGTTAAGTTAGATGCGCTCGGGTATTTTATTTTTTTACGTTAATTAATAAGTTTAAGTGTTTAATTGGGCTAATTAGTTTAATTAAATTAATGGGCTATATTTAATTTTCTTAGTGGGCTTAAATAATTAATTTAAGTTAGTCCACTAATTTTTATGGGCTTTAGAGCCCATGGAAATTATTGGGTCAGTCTTTGGGCTTTTGGGCCCATTGGGCCAGAATATAGTGTTATTGGGCCAGGAAATTTTTATTAAGCTTAGAAATGTGTTAATGGGCTTAAGTATGTTAATGGGTCAGTCTCAGTGTTAGTGGGCCAGATTTAAGAAAGTAGGCTTGAGCCTTTAGGGCCAGCAGTTCAGTACAACCCATGAGAAATCGCATGTGTCCTGAATATATATTTAATTATTTTTATGCATGGAAGTTATTTTTAATATTTATATTTTAGTATGAAATTAAATTAAATATACATGAAGGACACACATTTTATTTAAGTACATGCATTCATGAAATAATTTTTTATGCATGATTTAATGTTTAAGGTTGAGCAAAAGAAAATAATTTTTATGTTGGAAGTTGAAGTAGTGTGACAATTTAAGGGGGATTCGTCCCCATATGTAAACTATTGAAGGGCAGTTTACTGCCAATTTAAGAGGTGATTCGTCACCGCCACGTACGTTGGTTTACCACGCTGATCAGTATTTAATGTATGTATGGTTACACTATGGATACGACCTTTCGATGTTAAAAAATACTTTGCTCAACAATGTTTATGTATTATTATGATATTCAAGTTTAATTTAAGTTTATGTTATGTTCATGATATTTTTAAGCATGCTCATTCATGTATATGTTATGTATTAGTATTAAAGTGATTTAAATTATTTTAAACCCTTGTTATGTTAGCATGTTGGGCCTCTAGGCTCACTACACTGATATGATGCAGGTGAGTACGTAGAGGAAGATGTAGTACCCACCGGCGGCGAGGACCTATGAGCGGACATGCAGTAACCCCGTGACCGTTGTCTGAGTCTACGTCATGTTTTGAATATTTTTATCATGTCATACATTTTATTTATTTTCAGTGGTGGATATTATTACTCATTTTATTTAAATATTTTCAGTGCATGAAATTTTATTTATTTTGCTTATGTCAGTATTTTATTAAATATTTTACTCAGATATTTAATTTATTAAAGGTTGCATTTTTATTTAAGTTATTTATTTTTAAATCTATTTATTCTGTGCATATATGTATGGGCATGTATGTACATATTTTTACTTAGTAAGTGTAAAAAAAAAAAAAAAAAAATTTCCGCATATTTATTTATATTTAAAGAGTTAGGGTCGTTTCATTTTCACTTCTATATCCTTTGAAATTTATGGATTTGTCAGTCATGAGTGATATAGTGCAGTGTTGGGGAGTGAATTTGAGTTCATAACCTCTATCGCACAATTGACTTATGCTTAGTAGATTATGTTTAAGACCTTTCACTAGGAGTACATCATCAATCAAGCAGGATTTAGAAATACCTATTGAGCCGATTCCTTCGATAACTCCTTTGATGTTGTCTCCAAAGGTGACAGATCTCTTCTCCTTTGGTTTGATGGATTGGAGTAGCTCTTTGTTTCCCGTCATATGTCTAGAACATCCACTGTCTAGATACCATATGCTAGGGAGAACAGTTTTTCTATTTCCCTGCAAAAATTGGTTTTGGTACCCTTTAGTTCTTTTGGGTCCACAATGTTAGAAAAGAGAGATACAAAATAGACTTCTAAGAGTTCAGTCTCTCATAGCAACATCATCGCCACTTTCTAAGAGTGCTCCCAGTAGTAGGTAGGGCTATGACCTCTTTAAAAACCTATTTTTTTGGACAGAGCAGCGTTCATCAGGAAGACCAGTCGCAAGTCAAGGCAGTTTAAACCGGTCTATGATGAACTCCCTTAGATCATGATCTCATAATGCCAACTGATGAGTTGTTAAGTACTCTTAGGCCTCCATTTCATATAACTCTTTTGATCATATTGAAATCTCAAGGGTCTACATTTATATCTAGCATGACCAATTTTACAACAATAAGAGCATGTAGGGGGTGATCTCATTTTTGCTTTAGCAATTAGACTAATAAAGTCTATTGATTTCTTACCGTACCCTATTCCACCCTTATCAAAACTACATTTCTTCATGCTAAGTAGATTATTCAATTTATTACTACTGACATTGAACTTATTAAAATATTTTTCTAAGTGGGCTATGTCATCCTTTAATCTTACGTTTGCATGCCCCTTAGTTTCTAATTCATTTTTAAGGTTTTTATTTTCCTTTCTAAGTGACTTAGCCATATCAAACATTTGTTTATATGCATGTAGTAGTTCTTCATATGAAGGTACGTCGTCATCGTCGTCGGAGACGATGTCATCACTTTTAGCCATGAGGCAAATGTTAGCTTCCTCCTCGTCATCGTCGCTATCGCTCCAAGTGGCTAGAAGTGCTTTCTTCTTTCCTTTGCCAGATTTCTTCTTGAGAGGGCACTCATTTGCATAATGCCCTTGTTATTGACAGTTGTAGCAAGTAACTTCCTTGTTCGTCTTCTTTTTGAAGTTGTTTCCTCGCATAAATCTTTTGAATTTTCTTGCGAAGAGTGTCATATCATCATCATCTTCTTCTTCGACTTGGGTAGATAAGGCAATCCCCTTTGCCTTGGTCTTTTCATCCTCTCTCTTTGACTCTTTCCTTGTAGATACTTCTAACTCATGGGTTTTTAGGGTTCCATGGAGTTGATCAAGATCATACGATGCGGTTGTCACCTTTGTTGGACTCAATGATGGCAGTCCTCTTTGCATCCCACTTCTTGGGTAGGGCGCGTAGATCTCTTCTCCAAACTTGCTTGGATGGATACTTTTCTCCAAGTTGGGCTAACTCATTGATGATTTGAGTAAGCCTTCGGAACATTGTGTCAACATTCTCATTGGTTTCCATCTCAAATGTTTCGTATTTGAGTTGGAGTAGATCGATCTTCGTCTCTTTTACTTGATTAGTCCCTTCATGGCATATCTCCAACTTGTCCCATATCTCTTTAGTGGATGAGCACATCGAGATCCGATTGTATTCGTTCATATCTAAGGAACAATGAAGAATATTCATGGCTTTAGCATTTTGAGATATAAGTTTCATATCCTCCTTAGAAAAGTCGTCCATTCCCTTAGGAATTTTGACACCCTCAACCTCTTTAATAGGTATGTAGAGACCTTTCACAGTAACCTTCCAAAGGTCATAGTCTATGGATTGGATATATAGGGACATTCGGTTTTTCCAATATCCGTAGTTTATGCCATTGAAAAGAGGAGGACGATTTGTTGATTGCCCTTGAGCATAGTCGCTCGCTAGATTTGCCATAAGAACCTTTTTGAAAATATTTTGAAAAAGGTGGCTCTGATACCACTTGTTAGAACCAAATAGGGGGGATTTAGGTTCTATTGGCAACTTTAGCAATTTAAAGCGATTATGCTAGTACGCAAGCGGAAGACTTAAAGCAATTAATAATAAGTGCGGTAAATAAATGCGTAATGTAAATAAAAGGGATAAGAGATGTTTATGGAAGTTCGACGATAAATCGTCTACGTCTCCCCTTCTTGGTTAAGATCGATTAACCAAGGATCCACAATCACTTCAACGTCTTGGCCTTGATGGCTCCAAGGATAGCCGTACAACTCAACACGATCACCGCGCCGATACAACTCAAACTCTTGGCCTTAAGGGCTTCAAGGATAGCCTCAACACAACACACTTGGTTTCACACTCAAGTGCTTACAACGATAGCACAACACACTTGGCTTCACACTCAAGTGTTTACAACAATAGCACAACCAACTCACAAACTATTTTTACAAACACTCTCAAATACTTGAATATATCACACACACACTTTGATAGTGAGAAATTGCTTGCAAAGGAGAGAAGAGATGAGTTGGGATATCTCCAAATGAACATGGATGGCCTCTATTTATAGTTGGCAAAGATTTGAATCTGATTTGAGTGCTTGGAGTCGTGTGTTAAGAAGTCAAAGAGTGACAAAAAGTGTTCGGCGCCGCTGCCTACTTTTTTCCAGCACTGAGCGGATTTTGTGGAAAAATCATATCTTCCAATCTAACCGTTGGATTGATCTGAAATTTGAACTGAAGCTTTAAAACATCTGGATCTTCATTCTGAACGTAAAGATTTGATGTTAACGAGTCAAAAAATTTCAGTAATTTTCGGAAGTCACTTCAAGTTTTCGAACTTGTTCTGTGCAACAAATTTAAAAAATTCATATCTCCATATCCATCCGTTGGATTGATCTGAATTTTGGACAGAGGTTGTAAAACATCCTAAATTTGAATCTGATCGGTGGAGATTTGATTTGGATGTCTCAAACAATCCCAGTTAATTTCTGAAGTTGAATCTTCATCATTTGCTTCATGTTCTGCAGAAATAGGTACTGTGCAACCTTTGTGGAAAAATCATAACTCCATATCTAGCCATTGGATTGATATGAAATTTTGATATAAGTTTTAAAACATTCTGATATTGATTTTGATCGGTGAAGATTTGATTTGGATGTCTCAAGCACATCCAGTAATTTTCAGAATTTGATTCTTCATCCTTCACTTCAAGTTCTGCAGAAATAGGTATTGCACAACTTTTGTGGAAAAATCATAACTTAATATCTAACCGTTGGATTGCTCTTAAATTTGGACAGCACATGTAAAACTTCCTCATCACAATTATGACCGGTGAAGATCGGATTTCAATGCATAGAAAATTCCCAGTAATTTTCGGAAGTTGATACTCCATACTTTGGCTTCTTCTTGTCTTTTTCTTCATATCTCTTAACAATGTTTCATCCATTCAATGAGCAATACCAGACTTTATAAATACATGTATAGCTTCAAAATAGCTTCCAAGAATTTAATCATCAATAAATCTAATCTGTAAAATCTCACTTTAAATAGTTAGTAACAATTAACCGAGTTTTGTAATCATCAAAACATAATATTATGAGACTTGTTAATGCATTAAAAACATTAATCTCATAACACGAGATTTGTATGCGTTTAAGGCGTAACAAAACCAAATATTGAAAACTCAGTTGACCAAAACCCAAAATTAAAAAGGTTAGATTGACCAAAAAAAATCTATTTTTCCGAGGCAAAAAAAATAAAAAATCTCAGCTGATGGGTTATTATCCAATTTGACTTTATCACGGGCCCAAGCCCAATGACTCAATCCATATGAGTCCCATATTACTCCGATATTTATTTGGACACTTTATCAAGACTCATAAATACCTAAAAGTCCATAAGATGCTCAAGCCCATGAAACTCTCTGACTATCTATAAATAGCTCAAGTTCTCTCATTATTAAGGTACGCACTCTATAGTCACATGCTCTAGTTCTCTAGAACTTTTATTGGGCAAATACTGACTTGAGCGTCGAAGTGTCTTCGCCAGGCAACCCCCGACGCCACTCACTTTGCTTTGTGATGCAGGTGACAACCCACGAAGTTTGGTCTTTGGAACAGTTCGAGTATTAATCCGGCTATCCAGATCTCCACAAGTTAACCAAATTCTCTCCAATCGGGTAATATCAATTTTTTGCTACATCAGCTTGGCGCCGTCTGTGGGAACTTGTTCACTGCATCATTGAGAATGCATACTCCACCACAAAAATCTCAAGGAAATAATCGCAATGGAGACCCACCTACAATCTCCAAACCATCTCCTGGGTTTAGTTTTACAAAGGAAAAGTTGACAGCCTTAATGGAAGAAACAACCGCACACGCAGCGATTGAAGCGGTCGCTCAGTTCGTGAAAACCCGTCAACGCCGAAGCACCGACAAGAGAGCTCATAGAAGAGGTCTCTCATCTCATGACCCCGATAACAAAGACCCAAAGAAAACTAAGTCTAAAGTGGATGACAAAAATCCTGAGGGGAGCGAGAAAAATACTACTCCTAAAGAGGGGGAAGCAAGTGGTCACACAGTTCACGACGTCTCTGACGAAAACAAAACCACTAATCCAAACCGTGTAGATGGATCTCATACATATGTAATTGGAGAGAATTCGTCAGCAATATTGCCTGCACGTCGGAGCCCGTTCACTAATGTCATTCTATCTGAAGCATTGCCTAAGGGAGTCAAAATCCCCAGCCTACCTGAATTCGATAGAACTAGTGATCCTCAAGATCATATTAACAAATTCTACGCAAAAGCAGATTTGTATGACATCACATATGCTGCTTACTGCAAGATATCCGAACAACGTTATTAGGGCGAGCTCTCACATGGTTCAATAAGTTGCCGTCCGAATCCATCGCCAACTTGGAGCAACTCATCCAGCGTTTTATCCAACAATTCTCAATTAACAAGAAATATCTGAAAACAGCAGCATACTTATTCACAATTCTTCAAAAAGAAGGGGAAAGTTTGAGAGACTATATTAAGAGATTTACTTACGCGGTTCATGAAGTCCCACCTGTGAACCACAATATGTTATCTGGAATAATGTAGCAGAACTTGCGTCTTGGAAGGTTCAAAGAATCTATAGCAGAAAATCCCCGAACACCTTGGAGGAGCTTTTGTCTAGAGCCGAAAAATACATACGCATCTAGGAAACTGAGGGGTTGCACTCCTCGCGAAAAAAAATGAGAAGAAAAACACGACGAAATATAACACAATACGGAGAGTCATGCCAATCTAAAAAAACTCTATACTCATAGAGCAAACACCTGCAAGCTAAAATAAATTGTTTGTCGCTACTTTATTTACTCTACAGATCAAAATTTTTATTTCATTATCTTTTATTTTAAGTTTAATAATAAACTTACGTTTGTTTGTTTACTTTTCTATTTAATTATATAGGAAGGAACAGAGCTCCGTCAACGAATGCTTAACTCATACGTCATGACCCATGCAATCATTAAGGCTACTCATCCTTCAAAGGTTTGGCCAGCCCTGAACGACTACCTAAGCCACGATGCTGTAAGAGGTCAAGACGACAAAAATAAAGTCCCGGGATATCTCACCACCTAATAGAGTGGGTTTAGGAATTCCCCATGAGACAAAATCTTGGGAACTTGATCCATTCCTAAGTACCTCATGTTAAGCACTGCATTATTTCTCCTAGAGCGCAACAAAAGTCATAGCGACTATAAACAATTCAAAAAAGTCATAGTGAATATAAATAATTCATCAAGTCATAGCGACTATAAAAAAAAATTTCAAAAAAAAAGTCATAGTGAATATAAATAATTTATCAAGTCATAGCGACTATAAAAAAAATTCAAAAGAAGTCATAGCGACTATAAATAATTCAAGAAGTCATAGCGACAATAAAAAAAATTCAAAAAAAAAGTCATAGTGACTATAAATAATTTATCAAGTCATAGCGACTATAAAAAATTTCAAAAGAAGTCATAGAGACTATAAAAAAAAATTTCTGAAGAAGTCATAGAGACTATAAAAAAAAAATTCAGAAGAAGTCATAATGACTATAAAAAAAAAATTCAGGAAAAGTCATAGAGACTATAAAATTTTTTTCAGAAAAAGTCATAATGACTATAAAAAAATTTTCAGGAAAATTCATAGAGACTATAAATTTTTTTTTCAGAAGAAGTCATAGTGACTATATTAAATTTTCAGAAAAAGTCATAGAGACTATAAAAACTTTTTTAGAAGAAGTCATAGTGACTATAAAAAATTTATCAAGTCATAGTGACTATAAAAATTTTTTTAGAAGAAGTCATAGTGACTATAAATAAATTTTTCAGGAAAAGTCATAGCGACTATAAATATTTTTTCAGAAAAAGTCATATCGACTATAAAAAATTTATCAAGTCATAATGACTGTAAAAAAAAATTCACCATGTCATAATATTTTTACAATATTAGACAAAAGTTATAAAGGTGAGACAATTAAAATTCTCACAATTTTATTGTGAAGCAGACCATGCATTTAAACACAAATAAAATAATTATTGTCAACAACAAATAACAGGTGTGTATATGCATATGCGTGTATATACATACATCTATCCATACCTCTCATGACCCAAAGAATTCAACGTCGCTTCGTCTCCGCGCCATTGTCGTCGTACCACGACCGCCGTCGCGCTGCAACAACCGCGCCCAGATCGAGCCAAGAAATGGATCACCCACCGGCGGTGGACATTCCATGCTGGAAGTCGACTCCGGGCACTATTTTCTTCCATCTCCTCACGCGGCGATGCTCCTCGCACAAAAACGCCACAAATGATGCCGCCTCCGTCGAGCCAGATCAGGAAAGCTTGGAAGCTACTCCATGGCTGAAAATCGACGGGAGCCCATCGCCACATTTTCTTCACGCCGCTAACCACCCTCATTGAGCAGCATCGATCGATCCAGATTTGGACGCATCCACCGATAGTGGATACTCCATGGCTGGAAGTCGATCTCCGCGAACTGTTGCACCTCCTTTTTCCTATCATAGCCATCGTCGATCAACGCCGCAGTCGCCGATTTAGCCGTTCTTCGATGATCCTTGGTGATAGTGGAGAGATGATAGATAGATGGGGATCCATACACACACAACTCACATGAAGAAATAGAAACAATAAACAAACAATAATATTCATCATAAATAATATATATATATATATATAGATATATATATATATATATTGTATATATATGTGTGCATGTACGTACGGAAAAGAGAAAGAATAATTATGGGGTATTCACATATTTGTAGATATAGCATGCATCAATGTGTATATATGTATGTATCTATATTCTCTACGGCCCAAGAACATCGTCGGCATCACTGTCGCCCCCTCACCGACACCCGTGATCGGAGCTCCAGATTCAGATTTGGCGTCGTCGCCGCCGTATCTCCTTCGAAGCTAGCTCAAGCCGCCGCTCCTCCTCCCTTTCGAAGATCTGCCGGCCGCACCTGCAACTCCTCTAACACCACCCGCTGCCTCGCTTCCCTCTCACCAGCGAACGAAAACATCCTCCATCCCAGGCTGTTGCCACCGTTGTATCTCCTCCAGGGCTACATCGTGTCATCTCCTTCTTCTCGATCTGCCGTTCATCTCCTTCAGATATGTCGGTCCCCTCTCGTCGCCGCAGCCACCGCCATCTCTCTTGTCGTCGACCGATGATGGAACAAATGTCAATGGAGATGGTGGAGAAAATAGACACATAACCCACAGGGATACACATGATAGATGCATATGCGTATAGATATATGCACACAAGTTTAACCATACATTAAACCCAATGGAAAGACGAAGGTGGAAGATGCGCAGAGGTTGTGCCGCAAGGCCCACAATTACATATATTCTAATATATATTTTATATTATATATTATATTACGTACAATCATATCACAATCTCATATTTTATTATATTAAAGAGATATAAGGTCATAATGGTGGGAGAAACGTGGCATGTACCAGTCAATTGTCATGATTCCCAAATTGAATTTGTCCCTCCCTCTTCGCCATAACTTTTAATGCTTCGAGACTTGGACCAAAATAAATTTTAATGTCGCGGAATTGAATGAGTAATAGGCCGAACGAGAGTTGTGGATCAATTTATAACGCTGATTACAGCAAGAATTATACTATGATGCTGAATTTATAATGATAATTTAGCTAGAGTTTTATTGGGTTTCTACAATTATTATTATGGCAGAACTTTGATTCCTATTCTATAACACCACAATCCTACTGCAATTCTATGTTCATTATTCAGACAGGACTGTGCATCCAACAATTTTCAAGTCAACTAGGACTTTGCTTTCTACTATCTACAATTCAATTGCAACACATTCCTACTACAATTACTTCATAACGGTATCTCCAAATTTTCTACTCTCGCTCACCCGAAGCACGCGACATGCCCAAGAGTAAGAGACTTATGATATGTTACGACTCAAATTTTAGTATCTCCTGGAACCAGATTATCTAACTTTTACTACAAGTCTCCTACAATATTACTCCAAAAACTCCTACTCTCGGTCATCTCGCTCACACGACATGCCCGAGAGTGGGGGGCTTATGATGAGTTATTACCCAATTTGACTTTATCACGGGCCCAAGCCCAATGACTCAATCCATATGAGTCCCATATTATTTCGATATTTATTTGGACACTTTATCAAGACCCATAAATACATAAAAGCCCATAAGATGCTCAAGCCCATGAAACTCTCTGACTATCTATAAATAGCTCAAGTTCTCTTATTATTAAGGTACGCACTTTATAGTCACATGCTCTAGTTCTCTAAAACTTTTATTGGGCAAATACTGACTTGAGCGTCGGAGTGTCTTCGCCAGGCAACCCCCGGTGCCACTCACTTTGCTTTGTGATGCAGGTGACAACCCACGAAGTTTGATCTTTGGAACAGTTCGAGTATTAATCCGGCTATCCAGTGTTGTGGATTAAACCGAAGCGAACATGACGATAATATAAATTGCGGAATAAAATAATCTTCAAGAACACCAAAGATTTACGTGATTCACCCAATATAGGATACGTCCACGGAGCTGCTGCAAATCTTTATTACCGGAGATATTACAAGTGTATACAAAATACTATATCTCTCAACACCTAAGCCTCGAGTATTACCGAGAAAATATTTCTCTAACTCACACAAGAGATCACCGAAAAAAGAACTCTTTTTTTCTACTCTTTATTTTCTTCTCTACTGTCAATACAAAAGAGAAGAATGAGATACAATAACTGAAATAAGGGAGCTCTATTTATAGTAGATCCTTCATTCTTCTTTCTTCAAACATTCGATGTGGGATTCTTTAATGGGCCTCACCCTTAACAATTCTCCCACTTGAAGACTTGATTTCAATCATGGCTTCACACAGTCAATGCAACAACTCATCCCTCCTTGCTTATACTTGCAATCTAACTGAAGTCGAACACAACTTCAGTTTGTCAGTGGTCACCGCCTTTGTGAACATATCAGCTGGATTTTTACTTCCAAAAATCTTCTCAAGCATCAAGATTCCATCTTCCAAAACTGATCTGATAAAATGGTACCGAACCTGTATATGCTTCGTCCTAGCATGATAAACAGGATTCTTTGCCAAATGGATAGCACTCTGACTGTCACAGTGTAAAGTGCTATCCTCAAGCTTCTGACCCAACTCTTCAAAGAATGATCTCAACCAAATCATCTCTTTGCTCGCTTCCGTGACTGCAACGTACTCAGCTTTAGTAGTCAAAAGTGCAACAATCTTTTGCAACTTGGACACCCAACTTACTGTCGTACCACTCAATGTGAACACATATCCAGTAGTACTCTTTCTGCCATCTAAGTCACCACCCATGTCCGCATCGACATATCCTTGTAAGTCCTGATTAGTCCTCCCGAAGCATAAAGATAAACCAGCAGTACCTTTCAAGTATCTGAGAATCCACTTCACTGCTTCCCAGTGTTGTTTTCCCGGATTGCTCATAAACCTGCTCACAACTCCCACTGCATGTGCTATGTCTGGTCTCGTGCACACCATTGCATACATGAGGCTTCCGACAGCAGAGGCATAAGAAATCTTATTCATATAAGCATGATCCTGCTCCGTCGATGGTGATTGGACTTTGGTTAGTTTGAAATGACTAGCCAAAGGAGTACTAACTGGTTTAGCTTCATCCATGTTGAATCTACTAAGCACCTTTTTCACGTACTCTGCCTGAGATAACTTCAAGACTCCGTTCACCCGATCTCTTGAGATCCTCATTCCAAGGATTTTCTTTGCAGCACCCAAATTCTTCATTGCAAATTCTTTTGATAATTCTCTCTTGAGTTTATCAATCTCCACCAAACACGATCATGCTATCAACATGTCATCCACATATAGCAGTAGAATGATATAAGAACCATTAATCTTCTTCATATAACAACAGTGATCCGCCTGACACCTCAGAAAACCGTTATTATTCATGAATCCATCAAACTTCTTGTACCACTCTCTTGGAGCTTGTTTGAGACCGTACAAGCTCTTCTGAAGTTTGCATACCATTTTCTCATTTCCTCGTACTTCAAATCCCTGTGGCTGCTTCATATAAATTTCTTCATCCAAGTCACCATGAAGAAACGCCATCTTTACATCCAACTGCTCCAGATGTAAGTCTTCCTTAGCCACTAGTCCAAGTATAGTTCTGATAGTAGTTAACTTCACCACTGGAGAGAAAATCTCGGTATAATCAACGCCTTCCCGCTGTTGAAAACCTTTCACAACAAGTCTCGCCTTGTACCGCTTGCTACCGTCAACTTCTTCTTTGATCCGGTACACCCACTTGTTGTGTAATGCCTTTTTGTCTTTCGGAAGTTCTGTTAACTCCCAAGTCTGATTGGATGACAGTAAATCCATCTCGTCTTTCATGGCTAACTCCCACTTGATTGAATCATCATTTTGCATCACTTTATCAAAGGTCTCTGGTTCACCTTTATCTGTCAGCAAAATATAATGAAGTGCAGGGGAATATTTCTGAGGTGGTCTGATTGTTCTTGACGATCTCCTGAGTTCAATCACCGGAGTTTGTGGATCAACTTCTTGTGCAGTTTCTTCTTCTTGCTTACTATCCTCCGACTCATTCATAGGAATATCTATCAATGACACTTCATTTGACTTCTGGACTTCAGGACATTTATCTCCTGCTGCAATGTCTGACTTGTCCTTGTACAAAACTTGCTCATTAAAAATGACATCTCTGCTCCGAATGATCTTTCGATTTTGGTCATCCCAGAACCGATAACCAAAATCATTATCTCCATAACCAATAAAGAAACATTTCTTTGATTTCGGATCAAGTTTCGTTCTACTGGCTGAACCGATGTGAACATATGAGAGACAACCAAACACTTTCAAGAACGAAATATTTACTCCTTTGCCGCTCCAGACCTCCTCTGGTATTCTGCAATCAAGTGGTACCGAAGGTCCTTTGTTGATCAGATACGCTGCAGTGTTAACTGCATCAGCTCAGAATTATTTCGGCAGTCCTGCGTGCAATCTCATGCTCCTGGCACGTTCATTCAGGGTTCTGTTCATTCTTTCAGCCACACCATTCTGTTGAGGTGTACCAGGAATGGTTTTCTCCATCTTGATCCCGTTTTGTGCACAATACTTCTTAAACTCAAAATCTTCATATTCTCCTCTGTTATCAGACCGTAAGCACTTCACCTTTAAGTTGGTCTCATTTTCCACCATGACTTTCCACCTCTTAAAGCTTTCGTAAACATCAGATTTATTTTTTAAAAAATAAATCCAAACCTTCCTGCTCGAATCATCAATAAATGTGACATAATATCGTGAGCCGCCAAGGGATGTCACAGGAGATGGTCCCCATACATCAGTATGAATCAAATCCAATTTTGCTGCTTTTGGTTCTCTACCGCCTTTCGAAAAGCTCGCCCTTTTCTGTTTTCCAAGAACACAACTTTCACACAATTTGTGTTCGACAGTTTTTAACTCTGGTAGCTTTCCTTTTGATATCAGCATCTTCATTCCCTTTTCACTCATATGTCCAAGTCTACAATGCCATAGACTTGAGTTGGCTCCAGCATCCACAGCTGCTAACATTTCTCTACAACTGGAAGTCATATAAAGAGTTCCAGTTTTTGTTCCTCGAGCAATAATCGTGGCCCCTTTGCTAACTTTCCAAGATCCATCACCAAAGGTCACTTTATGGCCTTCGTCATCGAGCTGTCCCACTGAGATTAGATTCCAGGTCAACTTTGGTACATGCCTCACTTTGTTGAGCTTCAAGATAGATCCGTTTGACATTTTCAAACTGATATCACCCATACCAGCTATTTCCAAAGGTTTTCCATCAGCCAGAAAAACTTTTCCGTAATTATCAACAGTGTAATTACTGAATAGCTCACGATCACTAGTGGTATGAAACGAAGCTCTCGAATCCATAACCCAAGAATCAACCGGACTTTTCATGGATAGTACTAAGGAATCATGTACATTCTCAGTAACAACATTTGCATTATTATTGGGTGATTTGCAGTCCTTTTTCATATGACCAGTTTCACCACAGCTCTAGCACTTCAATTTTCTTTTCAAAAGTATTTTTGTCTTTTCCAGTTCTTGATTTGGATCTGCCACGCCATCGGTTAGAACTTTTTTCGCTGCTCCTGCCTCTGCCTCTATTCTCGAGATTAAGAGCAGATCTCGATGATGTCGCTTCTCCCGAATCCATCCTGTGAACTTCTTCACCAAGAATTCGATCTCTGACATCATTGAATTGTAATTTTCCTTTGCCAGTAGAATTACTAACCGCTGCCCGCATCGGCTCCCAAACATTTGGTAAAGACGCCAAAAGAATAAGTGCACGGATCTCATCATCAAACTTGATTTCCACCGATGTTAGCTGGAAAACAATCGTGTTGAATTCATTGATGTGTGCCGCCACCGAAGCACCTTCCTCCATCTTCAAGTTGAATAATTTTTTCATGAGGAACACTTTATTATTTGTTGATGGCTTCTCATACATGTCCGACAAAATGGACATCATCTCCTCCGTGGTTTTTGCCTCCGCCACATTGTGTGCCACGTTCTTTGTTAGGGTCAATCGTATTACACCTAACACCTGTCGGTCAAGGAGCTCCCACTCATCATCCTCCATCTTTTCTGGCTTCTCCCCGGATAGAGGTTGATGTAGCTTCTTGCTGTACAAATAGTCTTTAATTTGTAACCGGCAGAACGTGAAATCTGTACCATCGAACTTATTGATTCCAGGTCCCGATCCGTCATTTCCGGCCATCGCTTCTCCTGCCTTAATAAAATTTCAAAAAATCTTTTCTCCAAGGCTCCCGAACACCGTAACAGCTTTGATACCAGTTGTTGTGGATTAAACCGAAGCGAACATGACGATAATAGAAATTGCGCAATAAAATAATCTTCAAGAACACCAAAGATTTACGTGGTTCACCAAATATAGGCTACGTCCACGGAGCTGCTACAAATCTTTATTACCGAAGAAATATTACAAGTATATACAAAACACTATATCTCTCCACACCCAAGCCTCGAGTATTACCGAGAAAATATTTCTCTAACTCACACAAGATATCACCGAAAAAAGAACAACTCTTTTTTCTACTCTTTATTTTCTTTTCTACTGTCAATACAAAAGAGAAGAATGTGATACAATAAATAAGGGAGCTCTATTTATAGTAGATCCTTCATTCTTCTTTCTTCAAACATTCGATGTGGGATTCTTTAATGGGCCTCACCCTTAACATCCAGATCTCCATAAGTTACCCAGATTCTCTCCAATCGGGTAATATCATTTTTTTGCTACATCATCAGCCAATGGCCCAACCCGAGTCAATCGGTATATGAAGTGAAAAGTATATATGTAATATGTTCAGGGCTAGCAAACATTTTTCATTGATGTTGCTTATAATTTGACGTTAATTATTATCCTTTTACATTTCTCATTTCAAGTTTTCATTTCGATTATTTAGATGCATGGTTGATATAGGTTTATGTGTAGACAATTGACATCAATATCACCAATGACATAAGAGTTATATAAACTCAATTACATCAATTAAATACATTATTAATTCATATTTTGAGTTCAGTACGTATGGCTCCGCTACTCAAAATAATCACCTTGGATATAGTATAGTGATCAAAGTATCGTTTTGGGATGAACTAACTGAGGGAGCTAAGCTATTGGAAGAAATTCTTGGAAGCCCTCCTGAGCTATCATTGTGATCACCAGACACGAAGAATGCAGGTGCCGAAGGTACTGGCATAGTTATAGTGATGCTACTGAGCATAACAACAACAGAAGCCATTGTTGGTCTGTCCGCTGCATTCTTTTGAACACACAACAATCCGATGTGAACGCATCTCAACATGTCGGGCGGAATATCAGAAACACCACTCAACAATATGGGATCTATCATATTTGCAATCGTCCCTTGACGCCAACAGTTCCACACCTGCAAATAGAATTCAGCTTGGATATATAAAAAAACGGTATTCTCAAATGCTAATTTACTTACACGGCTTATGAAGTTCGCGTCCCCTTCGTTCTGGTAACCATTGTTTTTTTGACCAGTTACAATTTCCATGATCATCACTCCGAAACTGAATACGTCTAGCTTAACTGAGAACTGTCCATGGATAGCATATTCTGATGGCATGTATCCACTACAATACACAGATATATATTGTTATATGTCCTATCATGATTAGTTTGTTATTACTAACTTGTGTATATTGGTTAATTGTAGGCATTAATTGACTATATGTAGGAGATTTGATAGCCTAGCTAATTGTAGGAGAGTGATTAGGGATCCTCCCTTTATATTGATGTACTTGTGATTTCAATCAGTATGAATGATAAAAAAAAAATGTTTTGTTAATTCATCTCTTAAATTTTCAAAAAGATATTATACATGTCAACCAAAGTACGTAGTTTGATCTGCAAGTAGGAACAGCATAAACTAAAACAATTGCTATGGAAATTGAGTCAGCAAAAGGGCTCACAATGTTCCAACAATTCTTCTCGTATTGCCTCGCGACGTTTCATCTGGCTCAAATAATCTAGCTGTGCCAAAGTCTGCAATTTTTGGATTCATATCTGTATCAAGTAGTACATTGCTTGCTTTGAGATCCCGGTGAATGATCCTTAACTGAGAATCTTCATGCAGATAAACGAGTCCCCTTGCAATCCCCATTATGATGTTGTAACGCTGCTCCCAGTTCAAATATCTTTTCTTGATTGGATCTAAACATTCAAATCTGTGTGTTAATCAAAATATAATTAAAGAACTAATATTTTATTTTGAAAAGAAAAAAAAAGGAACATCAAAATTATACCGAATATGAATTTGTCAAGACTTGCATTGTGAACAAACTCATACACGAGAAGCCTCTCCTTTATGTCGATGGAAAAACCCAAGAGCCGAACTAGATTCCCGTGATGAAGCTTCGCCATCAACGATACCTCATTCTTGAATTCTAAATGGCCTTGAGTTGAATCCATTGACAACCTTTTGACAGCTATTTCTCGGCCATTTTGAAGTTCTCCCTAACATTTTGATCATGTCATAAAATTAATTTGAAAGAAAATTCCTTGAAAATATTTTCGTTAAGCGTGTTAATTATAATATTGAATTTTGCAAGACAAAAGATTTGATATGTTAGGTTTAAATATTTTAGTTTATTATCGAAAATCTGAAGATAAAATATTGTGTATTATTGTTATTATATATTAGTTTTATTCCTAACAAAGTCTTATTTCCTTATTTGTATACTTTTTAGACTCTCATCTATAAGTAAAAGATTTCTGTTCACAAACGTAAACTTCAAAGGAGAATTCAGAGAGCTTTCAGAGAAAAATTACATTGAAGAATTCGAAGATTCTGAAGAAGTCCGTGCTGCCGTTGGTGTTGAAGACGACATCGAATACAACACTGTGGGAATAGTGTTGTTCGACGATTTTTGTTGTTTTTCAAATTTAGGCTACGGGAGTTGCATCTGATTTGTTTTATATTCTTAATATTTAGCATGCAAGTTTGATTTCTAACTTGTTGAAAAATTTAAAATTTATTGATTTTTCGTAAAATCACTAGTATTATTTTATAAGACTGATCTTACTTCTTTTTTTAGTGATATTTGGCCCTAAGGCACCCGCACGAGTTTTTATACTCGTGCAAAATTAATTTTTTGTGTTATTTATTTTTGTTTATTTTACATATTTATTTTTCGCTGCAGCATCCGACTCTTGATTTTATCCTACAATTACAATATGATTCCTGTCATAATTGATCAAGCTTTTTACCATTCGTTACACGTACTTATAAATATATCAGTTGTTTGGTCATTATTGTCCTTTAGATCTAAAAAAAGTCAAGGCTGGTTGAGATAGGAATTATACAGGTGAGACTATGCTGCAGCTGGAGTTCTTCTCCAGATGCAGCAGTATAGCCCTTGGATCAATAGGGTCCACATGATAACATGTGAGACCCACATGTTATCATGTGGGCCCTCCCTTGAACAAGGGCTTAGCTCCACCAGGTGTAGCACACCAGCTACACCTGGTGAAGCATAGTCTCACCTGAATTATATAGATCCTAGATGTCATGTACGTAGAGCTAGAACATATATAATTTTTCTCGTCTTACCTTGTAAACAGCCCCGAATCCACCTTCCCCGAGTTTGTTGGCATCAGAGAAATCATTAGTTGCTGCTCTGATTTTGGCAAAATCAAATTGAAATGATTCAAATGTGCTAATGTCGTCAGCAGCTAGCTTCACAGTAAAGAAAAACAAACATTTTTGTTGCATATGTAATTGGTAGGGCTAATTAGAATTGGCCACAAAAATTGAAAAAACTTACGGTCAAGTTCTTGCAATTTGACTTTGTCTTAATTATACACTTTGTAAACAGGACTCCAACGCCGATAGAGAGCAACAAACCAGCGCCGGCCAATGATACAACAATGATGATGACTACGGTACTCTCATCTTTTTCCCCTGCAAATCAAATCTTACGTTTTAAATCGCTTTTAAAAACATTATTTTGTAATTTAAATAAACATAGAATATAAACAGAACACCCCAACTTGACTATAGAGGAAAAAAAAAAAGAGTTAAAAGAAGTACTTTTTAAAAGTGCTCAAACACTGCCTAAAAAGTATAGTTTTGGATTACCTGACGGCAGCGGCGCGTGTGCTTGCATCTGCAATGGTGGCGGTGAGCTGAGTTGAGGTACCAGAAATTCTCCAAGCCTGGTTTCATTGTAAAAGAGTTGAGTCCCAAATCGAATTTGACAACATGGATGGAAAGCTACGGCCCATTTCTTAACATCGCAACATAGCAGCAGATATTCAACGAGTTGGGTCAAGCAGCTGATACAATCATCTATAAACAAATCCGGTATGCACTGCTCCAGAGCGAAAATAGTTGTAAGAGCAGACGTACTTATATTCCCTGCCGCCACCTTCCGCAGAGTGCCACCAGAGGCCGCCTCTGGTGTAAGATCATACATCAGCGTCGTCAGATCCAGCTTAAACGTCTGATCCGGACTCGAAACATTCACATGATCCGAAAACCCACTTATAAATGATTTGGTAACTGCCAGGATTCCGGATATGGACTCGTTCGAGTATCGTAACATGCAAAGCTCGTACCAGACATATCCCTGTTTGTGATTTGGGCATGATGTGACGAGGTCAACGGATGCTTCTTGTACGCAGCTTCGACATGTTTCGAGCTGAACGTCTCCTCTGCAGAGCACCACGGCGTTGGCACTATCTGGGTTTTGCCCCAGCGAGGCGCTGTAGAAACCGCTGCTGTTTATATTTGTGGGAAGAGACGAGAGAAGGGTGTTGAGATTTGAATCGTAGACGCTGTTACTCGTGTAGCTCATGCCGTTATACACACAGACAAGGTAAGGAGATATAGCTTTAATGGAGACTGAAAGGTGCAGCGGGATCACGAGGCCGAGTAAGCAATATCTCAAACAACTCATTTGCATGTAAAACATAAAGAAAAAGGTTCTTTCTTGATGTGGAGTGGGAAACGACTGCAAAGAGTTGAAACACAAGTCATTTGTGTTGCCGTCAATTATTTTTCCTGTCAATTAAAAACAGGAAAATTATTATAATTTCTCAAAAATTAACCACATTTTAGATTTATATTGGTATTATTTTAGTTTTCAAAGTTGATTTTGATACGCTAACTTTTTATCTTTCTGACTATTTTCTTATGAGATTGCTCACGTGGCGTCGGATAACAAAGCATAAAATATCAAAGTTAATAATCGGTAGAATAAAACTTATTAAAGCCAAAAATATCAAAAACTTTCAAATTTTAGTAGATCAAACCCCAAAAAATAAGAAAATTTAGCTGACCAAAATATTTTCAAAGAAATAAATGATAATAATAGTTTTTTTTGGTCCACTAACCTGTTTATTTGGGGTTTTGTCCACTAAGTTTTAATATTTTGGTTTCAGTGCACTGACTTCGAATTTTTTGGTAATAATTTGATCATATTTCGTCGAAAAGCAGGTCTCCTGTAAGACGGGTCAATCCAACACATATTTACAGTAAAAATAAATACTTAATTTTGACATAACAAGTAGTATTTTTTCATGGATAACCTAAATAGAAGATTTGTCTTACTAGAGTTTTTGGGGTGCGGATCCTATGTTGTCCAGAGGAAACCACACCCTATGTTGTGGCCATCAAACGACAGCATTTGATGGCCTTCCTTCCTTCTTCTTCATTTTTTTTAAAAATATGTTTTTATTTTAATTTGGCTTTAACATGTGTTCCAAATTTTACTTTCAATAAAAATACTAATCAGTCTCGATATATCGAATTTTTAGCACACATAATTAGCATATCGATTATACAGAAATTTCAGTACGATATTGGTGTATACCATTTAAAATGAAAAAACTTAAATATTTTTTAATTATAAATTTATTATTTAAAAGTATTATATATTTTCAAATTTCATACCGTTATCGTTTCGAAAAATTTGGTATATAACGAAATTAATTATTAGTTTAACCTAAAATTAAATTTTAAAAATATTTCATTAAAAAGATAAATTTTAAAATAATTATATATATTAATTTATTATTAAATTTATTTTATATGAAATCATATATACAGCTGTTATAAAGTTAAATCAATATTTTTAAAATCAAATATTATTATATTAATAATAATATTTTTATCGGTTAACAATTTCGATACGATAACTGTATCAAATTTAAAAATTTTGGTGCATACCGAAATATCAAAAAATATATATGAATAAAAAAATATATAATATTTTTAAACAATATATTTATAATCTAAAAAATATACAAGTTTGTTTTTCAATATAGAATTGTATATACTTCCAAAATTTCAGTATAATAGGTATGCAAGTTATACACATAAAAAAATTTAATATACCAAGACATATTATTTTCATCTAAATTTCGATACGATCGATGTTAATTATACATACAAAAAAATTTAATATACCGAAACTAATTATTATTTTTATTGATTTATTGTAATTAATTAATTCAACAAACCAAAATTTAGAACCTATCTTTTTACCAAAAAAACCAAATTAAAATAAAAGAGAAAATTTGTATATATAAAAAAAACATAAAGGAAGGAAGGCCGTCAAACGCGTTTTTCTCTACACGGCCCAGGATCCGCACTCGAGTTTTTGTGTTACCGAAATGCTAACGCGCGGCACCGAAAAATGATGATGTATTGTCAGAAAACGTGACGTCGTCTGTGCTGTTAATTGAGTAATTATCGTTGTCTGTGCACTTACTTAATCGCAAGCTGGTAGCGGCTACATCTTTGAGAAATCATCGTTGCGTGATGAGTTATGTCTCGTGCAAAGCAAAATAATGTCTATTCGAAACTCACTTCCATATATGGGATGTTAACCTCCTCATGGATGATGTTCTAAAAACTTAGCTTAAGTTTTAATACGCTTGAACTCAAGTAAGCAATCACTTTTTATCATTTATTATTTTGAATGAAAATTTTGTTTATAAATATGTATTTATTGTTTAAAACTTGAAAGATCTATTAAATAACAATCTCCATCGTTTAAATTTGAAACTTGATTTCTAAGCTTCGCACTTGTTAAAACCTCATTGATGATCCATATGATTCATGAATATCCAGCTGACTTCGCTTCCTAAATGCTACATTATTGATATTTATTTGTGCTACACCTAACCTCGAGAATTAATTATGAAGCTGGAAGCAAACAGTAAAAAATTATCACATCTACCCTATTGTGGAGTAATAACTTTAATGTACATCCATAAATGTAATGCCAAAATTAATCTTGAACCTAAAGTCTCATATCGTGGCGTGATGGTAACCAAATATATATAGATATAGTCATATAGATATATGGAACCAAAAGTCATTTCGAGAATTACATATGGCCAAATATTTCTCTTAGCTACCTGATAAATAAAGTCAAACTCATTGTGTTACTACACTACATTTAATACCTAAAATTTATTCATATAGATATTGGTTTGTCGTCGATCCACTAAACTTTAATTCCTATTCCCGAGTAAATATTGTAATTGTGAGTAGGGTCGAATACATAAAGAAAGGATCAATAATATTTTTTTCTAGGAAGGGCACGAGTAACTGAGGGATTTTTTTGTTTTTTATACTAATTATAAAGAAATAAAATATAAAACGAGAAATAAATAACCGAAATAAACACAAACTCAGCATCAAACAACTAAAACACGCACTTGGAATGAGAAATCCACGGCATATTTAAAGACGGAGTTCAGAAAGTGTAAACTCCCATGATTATCATGTCTTAAACTGCCTCTGATCAGAAGCTCCGAAACATCGGACGTTCCGATCATAATCGAACATTCCGATCTCAAACTTCGGACGTTCCGATCAACATGAAAACTCACGTGTCCACACACACTTGACACCTCAAATCTGCATGGTCTAACACACTTCGGAAGGTCCGTACTCTACCATTGCTTCCCAGCCTCACTCGGACTATTTCGGATCCTCCGATCTTCCTTTGGTCCAATTTAGTGGTTCCGAACATCCGAACCCATTTTTCTCTACAGACCATTTTTGGATATCCTGGAGGCGATTTACCGATTTTTTTAATCAAAATAAAATAAAACCCCTTAAATCATGTTAAACTTATTCTAAACATGTTTAGTCAAATTTACCACCTAAAATGGATTTCGGGTTCACTACAACTTGTAGTGAAAATATTATTTTATTAATTATATTCCAGTTTTAGGGAAGTACTATTGAAGGCGACCCGAAAAAATCGGATTATGATTTGGAGTTTTTGGGTTTGGGTTGATCCAAATTTTGTTTTTACTTTTGTCGGGGTTTTCATCAAAATATGTTGGATAGTGCTAGTGATCGCATACAACGGTATATATCATTTCTAAAAAAAATTGAATTCTACTGTTTTCAAATAATTCAACATGATCAAGTACAAAAAAAAGTTCAAGGAAAAATTATTAAACTAAAATCATAATATTAATCAAAAAGTAAAAATACTATCTTGTATAAAGACTCTCAACATAAATCTTGTAAAACTGGATATGGTTGTAAATTCGGATGTATCAGATTAGTTCGGATTGGATTGACACAAGGTACTGCTAAAAAAATTTCTCTCCCTGAACCCGAATCAATCCGAAAACGACCAACCCTAACCCTCAATAACTCTATCAACCCGAACCAACTTGATTTGATTTTTATTTTTTATTTTTTATTTTTTAAGAAAATAATTAAATACACATAATAATAATAATCAATATTATATTACAATTTAAATATATGATAACAAAATCTCAATTATGTATGATTTAAATTTGAAAATTTAATTGTAAAAAATTTAATTAAAAGTACATACTAGTGACCACACAAAATAAACAATTACTTTTAAAAACCAAAATTTTACAAAATAATTATTACATGATGAAAATCTATGAACAATATACAATAAATTGTCTCTAACATACAATATATAAAAATTTAATCAATATTTTTAAAGTATATAGCTAGGTGTCTTCAAATTTGGCTAAAATAGAAAAAAAAAATCGTAAATCCAAATTAAAGAAAACAAAAACCGAATCGACCCAAAAAACTGAATTTCATTAAACTAATAATTATATATATAAAAAAATGTTTAGTGGATTAAGGATAATTTTGAACTGACAAAAAATTCGAACAAACCGAATCGACTGAAAAAATCGAATAGTGCAGCTTGACGCGTGAGGGCTCTACAGGAGGTCATTCATCATATCTTAATATTACTCTCACTCATGCACGATTAACCTGACAATGCTAACAATTTTATACAGTCTTTTTAATTAGGAGAAATGCAGTGAATTTTCCAGATATAACTATCACAACTAATTCAATTATGCTGGCCATAGTCAAAGGAAATTAACTTGTCACTGATCTTAAAAAATTATATTCACGTATCAGCATCAAGGTGCTAGGCTGCAAAATAAAAAGGGAGCCTTTAAATTGTTTGAAAATTAATCTCTTCACTCGTCTGTTGATTAGTAGATTATGCACGTACGTAAAACGCATCACCTCTTTAGTAGGTTATTAGTAATAAAAGGAAAAACGGGAAAAAAAAAAAAATGGTAGGTTATCACAAAATTCTTAAATTTGGAGCATCAATATTCACTCATTCATTGTTTTTACATTACCTGCACTCAAGTAAAATTGATAGATAACTCATGCTTGACAAAAAGTTCATTATAATTATAAATCACTAGAGGTAAAGTATGATGATTGTGAAGGTACCGGCAAGGATATGGTAAAGCTGCTTAGCATTGGAACGACTGAAGTCATTGTTGGTCTATCTATTGGATTATCGTGCACACATAACAAACCGATGTGAATGCAGCGCAACATATCATGTGAGAAACCCAAACTAGCTCGCAAAACAGGATCTATCATATCTTGAATTGTTCCTTGGTACCAATATTTCCATGCCTGCAAAATATTTTATTCTTAAATAAGCCAGCATTTAATAGTATAACGAACAATATGAAAGTCAACATTCTTGATGAAAAGTTAAACTAGAATGCACAAAATATGTTATTTTGCTCAATTATATGGAAACTTACAGAAATTATTAAGGGAAAGCAAGATGAGAAGGAGAGCAACCCTCTTCTCTACTATTGATTTAGCTAATACGAGAATAATTAAGACTCAAAAGCATTACACAATGCACACTTTCTTACCACACTTAAGAGGTCTTCTGCATTCTCTCCGTGTCGAAATGAGTTGTTTCTTTGGCCGGCTAGAATTTCTAGGACAAGTACGCCAAAACTAAATACATCGGATTTGACTGAGAACTGTCCGTGCATTGCATATTCTGGCGGCATATACCCACTATATAAGTAATTATTGGTATATGTAAGTGAGAAAAAAATTGTACAACTACCAAGTATAATCGTGCATATGAAGCTAATACGAGGTAAATGAAAACAAATTTGACAGTCATCCGTGGAGCCCTTGGGGTGAAAGTGCTCATGTGTCTAACTATTATATTAATTTAAAAAAAACGAAACTTTCACCCCCAAAAACCTATTGAATAGACGTTGGGATTTGGGACTGTCTCTGCTTTTAAGTGAAATAACACTTACTAAGTTCCCACAATTCTATTGGTACTGCCATGAGTTTCATCACCAGCAAAAAGTTTCGCCATGCCAAAGTCTGCAATTTTTGGATTCATATCTTCATCTAGAAGTATGTTACTAGCTTTGAGATCCCGGTGAATGATTTTGAGTCGAGACTCTTCGTGCAAATATAAAAGCCCCTTAGCAATTCCTACAATAATCTTGTAACGTCTCTCCCAATCTAAATCGTTGCGTTTGATTGGGTCTGCGATACATACAAATACATGTTAACATGTGATCAAACGAGTAGCTAGTGAAAGAGTTACCAATTAGCAGGCATAAAGAACACTGAAGTTATAATTATACCGAATATGAATCTTTCGAGGCTTGTATTCTGAACAAACTCATAGACAAGAAGCCTCTCATCCCCTTCCATAGAAAAACCCAAGAGTCTAACAAGATTTCGGTGTTGTAGCTTGGCCACTAGTAAAACTTCATTCTTGAATTCTACATGACCTTGGCTCGAATCCAAGGACATTCGTTTTACAGCTATTTCTAGTCCATTCAGAAGTTTTCCCTGTAGTTAAATAATAACATATTCAAATCTAGCTAACATGTACTCTATCTATGTCACAAAAAGTATTCAATTGATAAAACAGACTAGCTACAAAAGATTTTAAATTGAACCAATATATATATTTGTTTAGGTACGTACCTTGTAAACGGATCCAAATCCGCCTTGCCCCAGTTTGTTAGCATCTGAGAAATCATCAGTAGCAATTTTGATTTGGTGGAAATCGTATTGTAGAAAATCAGCCATATTAATGTCACCTACAGCTTCAAAATGAAAGAGGAAGGTTTAGCGAATTGCTGTTACAGCCTGAAGGGTTATATATATTTGGGAAAAGGATGAATTAAAGAAAACTTACATCTAACTTCTTCCTCCGGTTTCGTCTTTGTTCGTTTTATCAATAGGATGCCAGCCCATACAGCTGCTATTAGAGACACAACAATTGAAACAACGATGACGATGATGATGTTCGTTCGAGTTCTATTACCATCCTTTTTCTCTGCAAAATGTTAATGAATTCAAATCCAGGAAATTAAATTTCTAAAAAAGTTATATATGTTCACTAATATTTCTGGTAATCCCTCTCTGATTGATAATTGGCTGAACATACTATATATTTGTTATCATATTATAACCATATGTAACGAATTGTACTTTTGGGATCGATTGACTTTAGCAGCATAAAATTTTAGATCAATGCATATCATCATCATCATCATCTTGGATATATTAGAAGAGATGGTCTTCCAAATTCTAAGAAAAGAGAAACCATATAGAACATGCATCAACCGAAGAAACGAACCATTTGAGAAGCTTGATCATTTTGTCGCATAAAAGTTAAGATCAATGGGGGACCTCTTGAATTAATTATCATCCGTTACCTGGCAGTGTGAGTGGTGCTGGTGACAATGATGGCGGCGGTGGTGCTGGTGACAATATTGACGGTGGCGGTGGCGGTGTTGTTATAAGCTGATCCTGTAACTCTTGAAGCCTGGTCCCATTGTAAAAGGGTACTATTTCGTAACGAATATTGCAACTAGGAAATAGTATTCTACACCCTATCTTCCCGTCACAAATTTGTGAATTAACAGAGACAGCAAACGATAAACAACCAGAACAATCCTCCATGGACAAATCAGGCGTACACTGAACGAGTGAAAACAGAGTATCAACATCTACCGTACTAATTGTATTCCCAGCGGCAACTTTTCTCAGAGAACCACCATCAGCAGCCTGGATACTAATATTGTGCAGTAGGGCATTAACATCCGCAAGAAAATGGTTCGGACTGGAGAAGTTCAGGCTATTCACCATGTAGCACACTGGATCTTCCGACAATATTCCGAACATAGATTCATTGGAGTACCGTAACGTGCAAAATTCATTCCACATAAGTGACTGTTTGGAATTCGGGCATGATTTAATCAATTCATTTGCGGTCTTTTGGATACAATCGCGACAAATATCAAGCTGAACATCACCTCTGCAAAGCACGGAGGCGTAGACCGTATCCGGGTTCTGGCCCAGGGAGGAATTGTAGAATCCATTGATATCAATATTTGTAGGCAGAGAGGAGAGGAGAGTTTGGAGATTGGCCTTGTATGTGCTGTTACTTGAGTAATTGCCGTTGTTAAGGCACGCAAATTGCGTTCTGGTAGTGGACACAAGGTTCATGACTGTCAAGAAAATGGAGGCGAGTTGCCGCCGTCTTCGAGAAATCATGGTTGCAAAGCCTCACCCAAAGCAAAATGATGCCCATTCTATGGTACGTACGCTTTATTATTGCACGTCCATAAATGCATTTTGGAGAAAATGACCTCTAATTCCCACATAGCATTTTTTATTTTTGTACAAATTTTTTTTCTATATTTAGCTTTTTTTCTAATAATCTACGTCTATATAATTATATTTAATATTTAATTATAATTGTATATATAAACTTATAAATGATTATATAATCATTATTTGATAAATAGTAATTATTTAATATTATTTATTGTAAATATGATTTATTTATAGATATATAATTATTATTTATAAAAAATATTAATTAAAATTAAATATTGTTATTATTATTGATGATTAATAATTATTATTATTTAAAATTATTTATTATTATTTATTTTTATTGTCATAATAATTATTATATAAAAATAATGATAATAATAAAAATATTACTATTATTATTATAGGTTTAGATTAGTTAAACAAAATAACAATAATTATCTAATAACTTATAGAGCATCAATAATTATTATTTTGATGATGATGATGATGATGATGATGATAATAATAATAATAATAATAATAATAATAATAATAATAATAATAATAATAATATAATATATTTGAGTTTATTTTTTGTTTTATTTAAAAAACATTTTATTATTAAAAATAATTTCATTACATTTTTTTCGTACCAATAATTAGAATAGAATATAACTGCGCAATTACATTTTCATTCTTAATTATTTCATTTCAAATTGATTTCATTCAAATATCATTCTATTATATTATATTATTATAAATTTATACCAAACATGCTCTTAATCTCGTACCGTGACGTGAAGGTAACCAAGTACTACATCTAGATGGAAACCAAAAGTCATTTCAAGAATTATATATGGCCAATATTTCTCTTCTCTAACCCTAATGCCTAATAAATAAAGTCATCCCAGCACTTGCTTTCAATTTTCCAACTCATATAAGAGAAAATAATTTTTTTGTCTATTAACTTATCTATTTTTTATTTTTGGTTAAATAACTTTTTAAAGTTTTAGTTTTAAGTATTACACTAACAATTTTCAAAAAAAATTAGTACACTAACTTTTAATTTTCGACTATTTTGTTACAATTGATAACGTGATGACTTAACATATCAGTCTTTTTCGATGCGACGTCATCATGTTCCATTATCACTTCATATTTTTGGATGGCACGTCATCAATAGCCAATAAATTAAAATAGTCGCAAATTAAAAGTTAGTGTATCAAAATCAATTGATTAAACCAAAAAATAAGAAAGTTGATAGAAATAGAAGGGAAAAAAAATCTATTTTCCCATGTAATAATGCTATCGTATTAATTGAAATCTGACCGTGCGCTTCATTATTCATTCAATTAATTCACGATGTATATTATTTGCTCAGTCAAACTTTCCAAATATCTCAGCCGCCAATAGCCTAGCCCGAGTCAATCTAGAATTTTGGGACAATTCCTAAATATATCCCTGTATCTTTTTTATTTTTCGTATTATACCTCTTTCATTTTTCATGTTTCAAATATATCCCTGATTCATTAAATAGTTTCTTGAATTTGTCCTTAAAACTAAATAATGTCCATTCTACCTTTTATTTCCATATTTAAAATTTAAAGGCTTAATCCCATCATGCTTCCGTCAGTAAATTAAAGCAGAATACCTCTTTGACCACACTGTTTCCGGGTTATGTCCACCGGGTTTTACAGGTTGTTCCTCACAACCAAACCACGTGATCGCAACCGATGGTTCCTGACACAGACTCCTTCAGCAGCAGCTAGCACAACCCTATTTCGTTTTCTACCTTAGGGCGTATAGTAAAAGCTTAATTTTTTAAATAAAATAACATGATAGAGAAGAGCTTCGGAAATTTATTCAGACAACATATTATTACATAAATCAACCTCCTTTGAAGAGGAGGAGATAACTTGTTTAGCTACTCATAGTAGCCTTGTTCTTGAAATACATAAAAGTAAAATTTAATACAATAGAAAGAGAAATATTACAATGTTTTGTTTGTAAGAAAACTGAAGGAAATGATCGATGTCTTCAGCTTCCTTATAAAATCTTGTATTTATAGCCGAAGTTCCACTCGTTTCACCGAGAAACTTCACAGCTGTCTTGAATTCTTTATGTCATTATTGATGGCATCTTTTGCTAGTGGGAGTCACATGCCCGATGACATTTTTTATTAGTGGAGGAGTCGCATGCTTGACTTTTTCTTTTGGATTTATTCTCCTCACGTGTCTTCTTTATTGTTGTCGGGGCATCTTTTTCTTTTGCAGTGGGCCCCTGGGAAAACACGGTTTTGGTGGTCCCTGTCCACCTTTGCTTGTCTCGGAAAATTTTTTTCGATCCGTTCGGGGTTTGAAGGTTTTTCCGAATTCTGGCTCCTTCTGGTTTGGACATTTTGGGCAGATATTCTCTGACATTTTGGGCAGCTTGTTGTTCCACAAAAGTTTCTCTTTTTTTCGAAGAGTTCGACCGCAAAAACCGTAGTTTTTCCTGTCATTGTGTTTAACAGGAATGATCCGTTCACAGAATTTTGATAAAATTTGAACGGAAACTTGACCTTATCCATCTCGGTGAGACAAACCCAAATACCCCATGTCTTTCTGGTTAAAATTTCATTTTCTCCAAAGGTGGACATCAATGGTATTTCTTCAGATATAGGATCCTTGATAAATCTTTGATTATTCATGTCAGGTCTCCTTAACTTGATGAAATGAAAGGGCTCGTGTGATCCTTTTCCTGTTGATTCTGGAGCTGCATTAAAGAAGTATAACTCGAGCACATCTCCTCTGGACAAATGATCATTATTTTCCCATGTTTTTTGGACTGCTTCCTGAATCCATTTTGGTAGTTGTGATATTTCCTGGAAGCCTGGTGAAGTTGTATAAACTGAGGCTAGATCTCCAAATTCATACCATAGCTTTACATCCTTTGGATTGACATTGTTTTTTAGCCAAACTCTTGGATATATTCCTGCAACATCAACCCTGCAAGTGATCGGGTTGATTTCACTTCTTGTACTTAATTTCTCCCATCTTTGTTGATAAACCTGAAATGGAGAAATTACAGCTGGGTTAGTATCAATCTTAGATTTTTCCTTGTCAGTGTGGGGCCTAAGATTGATCTCTTCCTCTTTTACCCCAGAGACGGAGGGTTGACTTGATGAGTTATCATCATCAATTGTTGCTTTATCTAGATCATCAAAAGCTGATGATAGATTAGCGCTTGTTTCTTGATTATTAGAATTCTCAACATATTGTTTTACAACCGGTGGTTGTATTTCTTGTTTTTGAGAAACCAGTGGTTTTTCTATGGCACGCATAATTGGCCCTTGAATAGCAGCCCATAGTTGAGTTTGAGCTTGCATACATCCTGTGATTCGATTGGATACTTTGATCCGATCAGCTTGTTGTAACCTGCCCGCCATATCGGCACTTATGACAAGCTGGTTGAACTCGATTTGAAGCAACCCAAGGTGTTCCCTGAGATGCCTCTGCATTTTCATGATGGAATCTACGTCACTGTCTTCCATCTCTTGTTAAGAAATCTGCAAGAATATTTTCATGAGATTTGTGACGAACCGAATTCTAATCTCTTATTAAACAAATCATTGTAATTAATAGACAAAGAATCAAAGTCTAAACAAAGTAAAAAAATTTTTTTTTTTTAAAAATGAGCACCTCGCTCGATCGGTGAAAAGCTACCGATCGAGCGAGCCCTGCAGCTCAATCTCTCAGGTATGTTCTAGTTTTGGCCTCGCTCGATCCGTGACATTTCACCGATCGAGCGAGCCAAATATGCTTAACTTTCTGTTTCCAAATCCAGAGCCTCGCTCGATCCGTGACATTGCACCGATCGAGCGAGCTCATTTCCAGGAAAATAACAGGAGAAACTTTTGCTGTCAAGAATGAGTTCCTTCATGCATTTACATCTAGCTTCAGTTCACACATGATCTAATCAATATCAACAACTAACATGCATTCCAACATGCTATACAATTGATGGAATTAGATCATAACAAAGCCTTACAATCATAATAATAAAGGCTCACAAACATGCAAGAAGCATTGTTATACAATAGAGATTAATCTACATCATGTTGTCTTAAGGATTTACAACATCATTTCCAATCCTATATACATCAGCAAGACAACAACTTGATAACCAACAAGTTTTGGTACAAATAGCTAAAACATACTCATGTTTTTGGACTCAACTCTAACATTGACATCTCACACAAACATCTAAACTCGGATCATCACGCTATTCTCTCATCCCTTGTTCTTCAAGATCTCCTTTGCCCTGTTCCACTCCCGCCTATTGCCATGACACATACAACATAACAATAGCCGGATAACTCCGGTGAAAAATATATTTTCCAGTAAAAGCAACTAAACATGCATATAAACATATATCAAGATCATGATATAAAGAAAAGCAATGCATGTTTAAAAACAAGGTTCATCTCTTCATTCGTCGGTTGGGATCCCGAGAAGTAGATATCATAACTAATCCACCGACTCTCCCGATCGAGGTGGAGCTACTTATCTCATTTCTCTAGACTTTGAAGCCATCATATATGTAAATCAGACGCTAGGCTAGAACAATCACCCAGGCCATACATATACAATCCCTCAAATCGTCTATTCGAACGTTTCCGTTCATTTCAAAATCAAGGAACAAGTCTTCAAGATGAATGCAATAACTATCAATCAAACCACATTCATTATCATCAAGACTCATTCAAATATTCATAGAAACATATAAAAGCACATAAGCAAATAAGTATGTGATTTAAGGGAACTCGATACAAACCATCTCGAGTTGTAATCCCAATCAAATAGTAGTCCACTTTTACCTTCGTATTTCGTCTGTTCTGAATTCTTCAAATCTGAATTGCAACCTCAAAAAATTCACATCAATCTTCGTTCAATTCATTCCTTTCAAAATCGAGTCAAAATCATCAACACATCTTCAATCAAATTCATTTCAAACCACAAGCGAACTTCCTCGGTTCACAATCCGACCTCTTGAGTTGATTGAGCTCGTAGCACGTCTGAAATGTAAAGATTACCATCTAACAAAATCATTATACAATACCAAGATCATTAGCTCAATCATAGACTATTAGTATGTTTTCAAAACATAACCGAGCATCGTAGCGATTGATAATCGGGAATCGTTATGATATTGAATTCATTTCTAATTTCAACTCCATTCATACGGCTTTTCATATCCGTTCATTATCATTCAACTCTTCATACCAACAGCTATACTCATCAACATATTAAAGAACATCTCATCTCGATAATCAGCTATCAAACTAGTCTCAAAACATGAATCGACGACGTAGCGATTCAAAATCGGTAACCGACTTAATATCGACTTCGAAGCTAACTTCTTTAACTTCATAAGAAAATCATACGTGCATCTAAATCATTAATACATCATTATAATCCTCTAACAGCAGCTAAGTATATCAAATACAAGCTGGACATCATAACAAGTTCATTCCTTAATCCATATTCGATCCGGTTTCGAAACTAAACGATACAACATATCAAGAACATGAGCATATACCAAAGTACTGATCTCTACCAAATTTCGTTCTTCAAAACATGCCGATATGATTAAATACTTATGTCAAATCGAAGGCCTCGTCGCAAGGATTCCAAAACATCTTTCGGAATCAAAATCGGACGATCGGATCAAAAGTTACGGGGTTTTGAACAAATCGAAGACAAAGAAAATGAAAGGGGTTCGAGCTTTTGTCTTCACATCTGATTCTATTCTGAGTAATATACGTTTCATGTTGATTATTATCTTAGAAATCGGATATGTATTGTCATATTTGCAATTTAGTTCTTGAAGTCTTCATTAATAGCAATTCAGTCCTCGGCCTTCTTTTTAATTCAATTTCAATCCTAAATAATTTAAGAATATTAGAATTTAAATCAAAACTCTAATTATTCCCAACTTAAATATTCTCGGATTAAAATTAAATAAATTTGAATTAATCAAATAATCCCGGCCTTTTGCATTCGAGCCCTTCAACTTCGATATTTGCAAATCAGTCCTTGATCGAGTTGTATTGTCAAAATTAATCTTCTTTAATTTCCGAAACATGGAATTTAATCTTAAATTCCATAAATATTCAAATCGAATATTTATTCTCTTAATTTAAGAATTCTCGGAATTTAATTCTCAAAATCCGTAAATTCTCAAATTAAATATTTTCGGCTCGGAAATTAAATCTATCATTTTCATAACTTCTCAAATCAATATTAGCCCATAATATGGAATTTAATTCTCAAATCCCATAATTAATAATTTAATATTTTTGGGTCTTACAAGATTTAATAATAACAATATCAAAAATATAATTTTGACATAAAGCTTGTCATCTTAATAACCTAGCCTTCTCAGGTTTAGATTCAATCTTATTTTTTATGAAAGCTTTTACTTGAGTGTTATCAACCTTCAAAGTGAATCTTTTAGCAAGTAAAAATAATGGCCATTTTTCGAAAGCCCTTTTAACTGCATAAAATTTCTTTTCGTTGATATGCCATCTGATAGCCTCAGATTCTGAAAAAAAACCGCTACAGTATCTGCATGGTATTTCTCCATCCGAAGTGATCTTAGTAAGAACTGCTGCCCACCATTCATCACTGGCGTCTGTAAATAACACCAGATCATCTTCATCCACGGGTATAGCCATTTTTGGGAGATTCTTACATATTTTTCCTTTAATTGGTTCACCCCTTTAGTATGTTCATCGGTCCATATAAATCTTGCATCCTTTTTTAACAAAGGACTAAACACCTTTCTATACATTCACTACAAGAAAAACGCAAAAAGACAACGGATTTTCTCCGTTGTCGTACGAGATCTAAAACCGTTGTAACTGATGGTGTTGTCAAAACTGCGCCCCTACGACAACGGATAAAATCCATTGTCGTTTCCCTCAAAGACAACGGATAAAATCCATTGTCTTTGAGGGGCAACGACAACGGATTTTATCCGTTGTCGTAGATACAAATATGTTGTCTTTGAAAGAAACGACAACGGATAAAATCCGTTGTCGTAGGGGCGCAGTTTTGACAACACCATCAGTTAAAACAGTTTTAGACACCCTACGACAACGGATAAAATCCGTTGTCGTTTTCTATATAAAAAACAAAAAAAAATAAAAAATTTTATATAAATTTTAATATTATAAATAAACAAAAATGTAAAATTTCATAAATAAAATTTAATATACAATTTTTTAGTATTACAAATTACTCGAAATTAAAATTTTAATTCAATGCACACTACAGAAAAATGCGAAAAAAGTTCAGAAACTAAGGACTAGAGACGTGAACAAAGCGAACATAATCTTTTGCTTCCCATCCACGTTAGTGTTCTCACACGAAGAGTATGCTGGAAATCCTCGTTCAACACCAGCGACTGCAATTCAATTGATGTTGAATATTCTGCTGCACCAAATATGAGTTCTGAAGCGCAATAGTAACGAGTGAAAATGTAGGCTATGTTAGTTTCACCCTTCACCTGATAATCATATAGTTTGTGGTGAGAAAAAATCATAATTGATAAGATCAAACCATTTAAGTTCACAGAGAAGATTAGTTTAATAAGCAAACATAACAAAAGTTTAATTGGACTTAGTGGGGTAGGTTCCTGGCTCGCACCAGTTAAATTTGAAAACAAATATGCCTCAGTCATTTCCTTCGCAACAAATCAAGAAATTGTTCCATAATACCAGCTATTCTCCAGACAACAAAAACCCAAGGCTAACATTTTTGGTGAATTAAATCAAATACCAAGTAAACCCTTTCACCCTTTTTGGTATAAGACACGCATCACTAATTTCACTTATGACATAAGACACGCTCGGTCGAATTAACCTGATATACTGAGCCCATTGAAGCATTGTCTATATCATTTTATTTGTGTCACTACAATCACTATTTCTTAAGTTGCATATTATTAGTGATTACACAATTTTTTAGAACAAACACATATATATATGCTAATCAACCTGCGTGTTTATCGTACTGGAATAGCTATATTTAGGTATAACATAATAATGGGTGAAAATTAATAATTAGTAGAATATAACAAATCTTATGGTTATTAAAGTCAACACTTGTATCAACGAAATTAAACTTACTCAATATAGCTTCTTGCATATTACACTTAAATTTATTATTAAATCTCTCACGATTATTACAGACAAATAACTATAAGTTACTAATGAATAAACTCTGTATAATTAGTCAGTGATATGCTGATAGTCTGCCAATCGAGCATAAATAGTAAGGATACAAATAAAGAGCACAAGACATCAAAAACAGACGAGAAAAATGATTTTTGAAGTAGACAAATAAATGACCAACCTCCATGACTTTAACTTCATAATCACGTAGCTGTTGTGCATATGTCATTTCCTTATTTGAAACTCTGAAAATATAAGTAGAAATCCATCCAACCGTAAGACCTAAAACCATAATCATATATCACCTCAAAAAACCAAGATAGTCGATCTAACATACTGATTTTTGTGACGAAGCTGAAGATCGAAAACTATCCATGATCTTCCTGGATAAACTTGCTTGCAAAGAATGCTTTTTTGAAGCACCTGACATTATACGCAGGCTTGGTTTCATAAATTCTTGAAGCTCATATTTAGACCTACAACATACAAGTCAAGAATTGTAAATCAAGTGTTTAGCCTCGTGTTAATTTTTGGTCTTACAGGTGGGGTAAAGTGACAAGTTCTGTAAATAACAAAACTAAAAAAGAAACAACAATTGGTCTTCATCTCAATAAAAAAATGGTCACCAATTAACAATTAAACCCACCTGATAAATCTTGAACGCTCTTCATAGGCAGTGTCTGGTCCAGGTTTTGACACTCCTTCAGGAATATAAGCCTCGTAAATAGAATTTGCCGACGCATTTCCACCAACCTCCATCATCGCATCAATTTAATCATCAGACCATTCATCTAATGTCACGGACAAAACCAGTAGGATAGAAATTACGAGGTGAAAACAAAAGGAATCAAAGACATTAGCAGAGACTGAATGGGGCCCTTCAGAGGTTAGGGTAAAAATCTCGTAAACGAGTGTCAATCACCTTAGAAATATGAGTGCCAAGGCTTCTGTGAACTCCGCAGCACTTCAAGCATATAAACACTCCAATATTTGCGAACCTGAAGGGGGAAAAGAATAATTGATCGAACCATAACCAGGAACAAATGAATTCTCTTCGAAAGATTTTAGATATCTTCGTCTCCATTCCATCATCACTCTTTTAAAAGCATGACGCTCCTTTCTAGCCAGAACTTTTTGTTTTATTTTTGTTTAAAACAAGCTATCACAACAAATACAGGGACGAAAACCACTTAATCTGGTGTTTGTGATCGCTGATAAAGGGCAAACGCGAGCACCTTGAATCTGTAAGGCCACATCTATGGGGAGGCCAATAACTACATATTTTTTAAGAAAATCAATATCAGTAATTTTGAGTCGAAGTCGTCTCCATCTTTAAGCCTCACAACAAAAACTCGGATAATAATGCCATATGCTATATTTTCTCCTAAGGATTGACAGGAATATAAACAAGTATTCGAGAATGGAATAGAAGTATTTAGTAACTAAAATCACCTGGCATTGTTGACCTGATGAAACTTAATCCAGTAAACATCAGTAAATGACTCGCACTCTTCATCATCCATTGGCTTACATCTGAACAAAATACACCAAAATAATCAAAATATTAATCAATTACTGATACTAAAATTCTGCTTCCACAGAATAAACCTATATTTTTTAGGTGATAACTGACACCAATAAACCCCAAGCACAACAAGATGAATTCTATGGGGAAATAAAGAATAAAAAGAAAACATGATTCAGAAACTGCCCAATTTCCAGTTATTAATAGTGAAACATGCATCCATGTCGAATATCGGATGATTAACAAGCACTCACTCTTCAACTTTGCCATAGGTAGAGAATAAATTTAATAACTCATCACCGCAGCCAAGCTCCGGAACGTTCCTCACAATCAAATATCTGCAGTAAAAGTATTTTGATACCCAATTATTACTTGAGTAAATCCAAAACTAAAACAGAATGAATTTGTGGGGAATAAAAAGTTAGTCACAAACTTGTATTCATCACAAACTGTATACACTCGAACGGCAGGAACCTCATCTTTGTATTTAGGCATTTTCTTACATAATCACGCCTAAAAAATCCCCAATCGCCTTTCGTCAAATTTTTTCCTGAAAAAACAGAGAGGAATACAAGTGGACCTAGAGATCGGGAGCTTGGCCGGAGACATGAGCCTGTACTTAGCTCCATTGCAAGATCCACCTATGCCGCCGGGTAAAGTCGTATCCGGAGCCGCCGCCTGGAAAATGCTTGGGAGTGAGAGAGTGACCGAAAGCCTTCCATCATCGATCCTTCTTCTACAACCGCTCTCGATCTGAAGTCGGCTAGAGTGCTATGGCAGCTAGGGTTTGATAATGGATGGGTGAGAGCGACGAGGAGAGAAACGAGAGACGAGAGATGAAAAGAGAACGAAAGGGTGTTTCTCATTATAACATATTTTAAAAAAATTAATTTTATTAATATATAAAATAATAATACAACGACGGTTTTGTAGAATCCGTTGTCATAGGCCATAAAAAACACGCTCAAAGACAACGGATTTTAAAATCCGTTGTCGTAGGCCATAATCCGTTGTCGTATGACCATAAAAAAACGCCCATCGACAACGAATTTTAATATCCGTTGTCGTAGGCCATAAAAAAAGCACTAATAGACAACAGATTTTAAAATCCGTTGTCGTAGGTCATAATCTGTTGTCGTTCTTTAACAAAATAAGGCAAACGACAACGGATTTTAATAAATCCGTTGTGAAAGCTCATGAGACAACGGTTTTGTGATTAGACGTTGTTGTACATCAAATTTGTTGTAGTGATTGCCAGATTGTTTATGAACATCCCTGCAAAATTAACTACTCCTAGAAAACTTTGGAGTTGTTTTACATCTTTGAGTTTATCCGGAAAATTCTTTACCTTTTCCACAATATGAGGTTGTAGAATTATTCTAGTTTCATCAATCTCAATTCCAAGGAATTCAATTTTTCTTGTTGCTATAACTGCTTTCTTTTCAGATAAAACCAGTCCTTCTTGTGTACAAATTTTAGAAAAAATCTCTAAATGTTTAATATGTTCATCTATGTTTTTTGATGCTATAAGAATATCATCAATATAAACAAATTTGGGGTGCATTAGCCAATCCCATAGGCATAACTTCCCAGATATAATGTCCTTGTGGTGTAGAGAAGGCTGTGAATTTCTTACTGCCTTCTTCCATTCGAATCTGGTAAAATCCAAACTTACAATCAAATTTTGAGAACACTCTAGCATTTCGTACACAGCTAATTAGATGTTCTCTACTGGGTATGAAGTACCCATCAAACTCCAGGATTTTATTAATACCTTGGTAGTTAATAACTAACCTGAGTTTTCCTCTTTTTATTTCACCATGATTTCTGACCAGAAAACCTGGGCTGCTATATGGTGAAACTCCTTCTTTGATTAGACCAAGGTCCAAATGTTCCTTGATAATCATTCGCATATCCCTTTGATCTGTTATGTTCATTGGGATAGGCTTATATCTGACGAATTCATACTCTTTGCCTTCCTTTAGAGTAAGACTGGCTTTGAGTTGATTTCTATCCCACCGTGCCAAAGGATGCTCGTTGTAACTTTCTTTGAGCCTCTTTTTGACATCTTCAAGGGATACCTTATTTTCTAACTCTATATCTCTGTGATTTAGAGTTACTTTGAGAAGCTTCATATCCTCTGTTTGGAGTTCTTGTTTTGTTGTTATTTTCAACATGGTTTCTCCAAACCTTCTTGGATCTTTCATTTTTGGGTGAAAAAGTTGTCCTTTATCACCACGCTGGCTGCGAAATATTATTGGTATTTGTCGATAAAAAGCAACCTTGAGTCGTTGAACGATAATTTTATGATCACAAATTGTAGTGAACACAAGTCTTCTTGACTCATTGTCTTGTGTGTACTTCTTAAACATTTGTAAGAAGTTATTTCCTAACAGGATATCAGCTCCTGTATCATGGAAATAGATTGGTGGTGTCTTTACCTTGTACCAAGGTGTTTGACCTGCTCCTCCTATAAGGATCTCTGCTTGTTTTATTCCTTTGCAAAGAATTAAAATTCTTCGAGAGAAATCTTGTCCAGCAATTTTTGGCAATTCTTCTTCACATTCTTCAGGGAAGACTCCTCTTTTTGTTGTACAAATTCCTGCTCCCGAGTCAATATAAACTGCAAAATATTCAGCCTTATATTGTTCGTACAACATCCCTATTGGAATGTAAATGGAGAAAGGACTTGTTGTCATTTTTTAAAGGGATTACTAAATGGCCCCGCCATTTTTAACATACTGTGTTGTAACTCAGTAGTCCGATTAAGACTGTTTACCTTTAGTTTTCCTAAGGCCTCAGAAGGTAGAGTATGGTTACTCATTTTCGCTTCTTCAATGCGTTCTAGTAAATCATGTTCATGACTTACTAATTTCAACAATTGCTTCTTCCTCTGTTTGTAAACAGAGTTTTCGAATCTGATTAAGGGATTGTTCTTTATCCAATTCTCTTGGTTTTTCATCTTGTAGAATTCTTATTGAATCCTCCAAGTCTTTTCTTTTGCCATAAACTCTATTCCTTTTTCAAGGCGTTTACATGGTTTATGGTCCTCCAGAAACTCTAGGCCAAGAATGAGCTGATCCACTTCTTTTCCTGAAATTCCACAGATTTGAACTTCCAATTTTCCAATATTTATTAATCCTTGGTAAGTTCCTGTTACCTGCTGCTCTAAATAGTAAATCGAGTTACAAGAAAATTGGTTCCTGTGACTTGTAATTTCGAATACTATTTTGACTTCTTTCCATCCTTCTGGAGATCTAAGTTTTCCTATTATTGAAAACTCCTTTTCTTCTGGTGGAATTTCCTGAATAGGAGATTTTTCCCACCTTCGACTTGTCATTCGGTAACCTTGGAAAGATAACCTTCGGGGTTCAATTTTTAGATCTCTGTACAGAACCGGTTTATCTTGTATTTGAATGTCTGTTTCCTGAATTAAAGGAAACTCGATTCTTTTCGGGTATATTGCTTGAGCAACTTTTCCAAAGATTTCTGGAATTTCAATAAACTCATTTCTAATAAATAATTCAGAATGGTGCGTATTAGAAAGAGCATATGAAATTTGATAAGTAATAGAATATGGTCTATTACCTTCCTTCATTAATCTTTTTTCCTTGAAGTTTTGATGCAACGTCAAGGCTCGACTAAAGTCTCTGTCAGCTAAATTGTAGGCTATTCTTGGATAAATAACTCCTACAATTTTTCCTGCACATAGATTTCATGAGATCGTACCCAGAACAGCATCTTGGATATTCCTCATTCTTTTATCACATACTACGATATCTATGGGTGAATCTATTCCTTCTTTAAAAGTTGCCTTGATCATTATTTGAATTGCTCCAATATGAATCCAAGACATCGTTCTTGCTACCTCACTTTTCAGCTTTTGTAATTCCTCTCTTACTTCTTCAAAAGGAATTAACTGCATCTCTATTTGATTACTTGTTAACTCCATCGGGATTGCCATTTCCCTTCTGGATACTTTGTAAATCAAATGATGTCTTCTTTGTCTCAGCCCTAGGTTGCCTAAGACCCTCTCTACTTGTCCTGCCGAAAATCCTTGGTACTTCTGTAATGTTGGATTTTCTCTCATAATCCTTTGGACCATATTATGAGATATCGTGGTTTGACTAAAAAATCCAGCCAAACTCTCATGTATTTCGTGTCAAAACACTTCTTCTTTATTCTGATTCTGATTCTGATTCATCTTCAGATTCATCTTGGCTAAACAATGTTTTTGGATGGCTGAGAGACTTACGTGTCACACAAGAACCAGAGAACTGGGTATGAAGGGGGAAGACGGCGGCATCCAGAGACGGAGAAGCTCATTCTAAATTCGTTCTTGTTTCTCTTTCATAATATATTTTTGTTTTGATGGATTGTTGGAAGAACATGCTAATTAGTTTTATTTTTAAGTTCATCATGAACTAATTTCTTAGTCTAGGAGAAAGACATATCTTGACTTGAACTCATGATTTTGATGTTTTGATTTATGTATTTGAATTCTTCGCACGGTTTATTTGTGTTTTCCTTTTTTTAATGATTTCAATTTACTGACCATAGATGGAATGATTTATTGTTTACAATATATCACTCGAGAGAGGGGATTTTAAATACGACATAGGAAAACACATCATTGGTGTTTATATTGTTCGAGAGACATATAACTCCATAAAAGTTACTAGAAGAATTACTGCGCTATTTACCGGATTTAATAGTTAAACTTAGATAGAAATATTGAGTTTAATATTAGATACGAACTTGTGCTTAACACTTGAGAAAGAGAGTAAAAAATAATTATTGAAGTCACTAGAATAATTGCTGCGCTATTTATCGGATTTAATAGTTAAACTTGGATAGAAATATTGAGTTTAATATTAGATACGAACTTGTGCTTAACACTTGAGAAAGAGAGTAAAAAATAATACGAATTCTTGGATAATAAACTAAAAGAATTTATAATTAAGAAATCATTAGGAATAAATCGTGGTGGATAGTCAAGTGAAGTTGAACCTCTAGAATTTGTCTCCATTGAATTTTCGTCTTGCGAACTCATCGTACGTTAACTAATTTTATTTATTGCAATTTTTAGTTAATCAAATTCAAACCATCATCGTAGCTCTAAATAAGATTGAGATTTTATTAGTTGCAAATATTTAATATAATATCATTTTATTCATTCTCTATTGGATCGACTTGGACTTAACTCCTATATTATAACTTGACAGTACCGTACGTTTGCGAGCTAAAATCTCGCAACAATAGTTGACAATTAAATTGAAAGTGAGTTCCGCGGTTGCTTTCTTTAGGGGAGAGTTTGAAAAATGACCTTGGTCAACCAAATTTTTTGATTTATGACCTTCTTTCAAAAAAACTTTGCAAAATAACCTTCAAATACAAAAAAAAATGCAAAAAACAAAACAAAGGAAAAATTTGAGGAGGTTATATTTTCAAATCATGATTAAACGGAGGTTATTTAGTTAAATAAATCCTTTTTTTTTCATCTTTCTTTCTTCTTTCTTTCTTTATTAGGGTCAGCTAAGTGAAAATATTGGCTATAATTCTAGAAATGACTTTTGGTTTCCCTCTGATTTGGTTATTACCTTCACGACACGAAATAAAGTTAATTACATGAGACTTAGGTTCAAGATTTGACTTTCCATATTATAGCATATTGTTTGCTTCATAATTCTGGAGGTTTAGGTGTGAAACAAATTAATATCATTACATTAAGTAGTCATATACCCAAAATTCTGCAGATGACTAATATATTCAGGCCTGAGTAGAACTTAAAAAGTTGGGCCCCAATTAAGATAATAAAATATCTTTTTAATTTTTTTCCCTTTTGATTTTGATTAAATAGGGTTTTTCAAAGTTAAAATTATGACGTATCGACTCAATTACAAAAATAAATAATGTTTTTGTGCAATTGTTTGCCGAATATATACCTAAAAAATGTTATATTTGTTGAAAATATATTATTTTATTATTGTTGAATATTGAATGTTGAATATTGAGTTGTAAAATGTGTAAAATTAGTGTGTGATGATGTAGATGATGATGTTTAAATTTTTGGACTAATCTCAAATGTGGATCTATAAATAGGTCTTTATTTGTGATGAAAAATACAATTGAGTTGAGAGAAAAATATTATAAAGTGTAGAGTTTGATATATTTTGAGTTTTGGAGTTTTTACTTTTTACCATAAATTTTTACTTTTTCACAACACGTTATCAGCACGATCGCTCGAAGGTTATCTATAATTTCCGACGTTCCAAAATACAAGAAGAAGTTAAAAAAATTCAACAAGTAAGAATTTTTATTTTACTGTTTATATATTTTTATTATGTATATATTAATATATAATATCATGTTATGAAAAAAAATAAGTTTTTTTCAAAACTTGATAAATCCTGGAAGGATGTTAAGACGACATCCCACACTCCCGGTAAGGGATACGACAAGTATAAAAGCTTCTAAAGTTTTTAAACAATAACGTGATATATATTTATTATGTATATATATTAACTGTATTAATATATAATTTTTTGTTATTATATAAAAGGTTGTCTATGACACTGACCTTATAATAACGTGATATGATATATATTATTGTGTATTTATATACTAACCATATTCGTATAATCTCATGTTATTATATAAAAGGTTGTCTACGACACCGATCTTATAATAATGTGATATGATATACTATACCTGAATTTATACTAACTATATTGGTATAATTTCATAATATTATATAAAATGTTGTCTACGACACCAATCTTATAATAATGTGATATGATATACATAATTATTTAATTATAATTATCATTATATGCATTGCATCATTATCACAAATTTTTATTCAACACATAATTATTTTTTTTCTTACCCCCAACGGTCACAAACGGTCATAAACGGCTAGTTTTTTGCCTATAAATATGTTCACTCAAACTCATTTTCAATCACACCAAAATTCATTCTTCATCTCAAAACATTTTCTCCTCGGTTTTTTTCGAAAAAGAAGAAGATGGAGTTTTTAGCTTTTCTAAGGATATTTTTCATAACGATTATGATCATCATGCTCACGAGTTTTGTACTCACCAGCGATTTTCCACCACATGATTTTTTTCTATTTGTACACATACTTGTACTCATCGTTTATCCATTATTTTGTATTGTCATATTAATGGAAATTAACTAATAAAATACATTGTTATTTTTTTAGTACCACTATGTCAAACTTGGCAAAGCTTGAATTCGTTGCACTCGATATCACTGGAAAAAATTATATGTCATGGACTCTTGATGTTGAGATGCATCTTGAGTCATTGGGTCTAAGTGAAAGCATCAAAGAAAATAATATATCAACCTCACAAGATAAAGCAAAAACTATGATTTTTTTGCGCCGACATCTTGATGAAGGGTTGAAATGTGAGTTTCTCACAGAAAAAGACCCAATGATTTTATGGAAAGGGTTGAAAGAAAGATTTGAGCATATAAGGGAAGTGAATACTCCCGACCGCCCGTGATGAATGGAATACATTGAGATTCCAAGACTTTAAAAAAGTCAGTGATTATAATTCTGCGATATATCGAATAGTCTCGCAATTAAAATTCTGTGGACTTGAAGTCACAGAGATGGAAATGCTTGAGAAAACATTTTCCACTTTTCACGCATCAAATAGAACTCTACAATAACTGAATAGAGTGCGTGGTTTTACGATATATTTTGAACTCATTACATGTCTTTTTGTGGCGAAAAAGAACAACGAATTGTTAATGAGAAATCATCAATCCCGACCCACTAGATCAACGGCATTTCCTGAAGCAAATATCGTAATTAAAAATGAAAACCAAAATCATAGACATAGACAAGATTTTGGTCGTGGACGAGGTCGAGGACGTGGGCGTGGACGTGGATGTGGACGTGGACGTAGAAATGACCGTGGTCGTGGACGCGGTCATGGATATGAAAATAATCGAGATAGTTATTCCAGTAACTCATCTCAAAAGAGCGTCACACACCACCCACTAAAAAGGCAGCATGAAAACATGAGTGAAAATGAAAATCACTCAAAAAGAACCGAGAGTGTTTGTTATAGATGTGGCACTCCGGGACATTGGTCACGTACTTGTCGAGCCCCCGAACACCTTTGTAAGCTCTATAAAGAATCGATAAAGGGGAAAGAAAAAGAAACCAATTTTGTTGAAAATAGTGACCATTTAATTGGTTCAACTAGTTTTAGTGCTGCAGATTTTATGAATGATTTCGAAGACAATAATTAAAAGATTGGTGGGCTAGATTGTAACAAATTTGTATTTTTTTCATGCACTCTTGTATTATAAAGCATGTTACATTTTTGCATTTGTATTGTACTTATTTTTTATTTATTGCATTTTTGTGAAGTTTGATATGGAAAATGCTACGAGCAAACATGAAAATAATATCATGGTAATTTTCATACCGGATAGTGGTACAACGCACACTATTCTGCGAGATGAAAGATATTTCTTGGAACTAAAACCAACAAAAATAATGGTGAATATAATATCAGGTCCTGTAGATGTAGTAACCCGGAAACCATTTTAAGATAATAATATGTTAAACATGATTAAGGGTTGGTAATTGATCTATTTCGGAGTGTTATTGGACTTCGGAAGAGGAATTTGGGCTTTTGACTTCGGGCCAGATCGGAAGCTCCGATCCCAGTTCGGAAGCTCCGATCCTGACCACTTCGGAAGCAGATCGGATGCACGGAGATCGGACGTTCCGATCAGGAACGGAGGTTCCGATCTCAGCCAGCCAGCAATGCTCGATGACTCAGCCGTGAGTTTTGACAAGTGTTGATCGGGGGTTCGATCGGAAGTTCCGATCCCGGAACGGTGGTTCCGATCCCGATGTGTCGGACATGCACAGAATGAGCTGGAATCGGAAGCTCCGATCCCGAGATCGGTGGTTCCGATCGTTGCCGAGATTTTGGCTATAAATAGGGCTCATTTGCTTCAGTTTTGAAATACGAATTCCCGCGTTTCCTTCTTCAGTTATATAGTGTGAGATATACACTTGAGGGCCCTATCAGTTATAATAGAGGTTCTGGAATAACCAAGGTGTGGTTATAGTCATCCGGGACTAGCGACTCCAAAGGGCTAACTACGGACGAAGGTATGGTCCGGGAATCTATTTAAGTTTTGGGAGTACTTATTAGCTTAGTTAAGGCTTATAGAATTTATGTAGTGATACGGTGAATTTTTGAATATAGGCTTGGAACCTATGATCCTATTATACTTGAACTAGCCTAGAGGTACGTACACATTGACTGAGATTGCCAGCGAGTATACATGTTTATATGTTGCATTTATTTGGCATTATTATATGGCATGATGTATGATTTACCGTTTTCTATACTCATATGTCATGTGCATATACACGTTGAGCCTATTCCTTGTTATACCTAATTATAGAGCCGCTCAGCTCTATACTCGATAGTCTGTCACTGAGAGTACCGCGACGGCGGGGGCATTTATGTCTGTCTACTCTGGTGTACTAGACGAGTGTGGTTGCACCCAGAGGTTGATCCGTGCGGTGGCAGCACTCATGTGGCGCCGGTTCTGAGCATGACTTTTCAGATGACCCTGTACCAGTCATCATGTTGCATGCATTATACACATATGTTTACTCATGTCTATGTACTGGGCGTAGCGCTCACGTCCTAGTTGTTATCTTGGACACCCTATTCTATGGGGCAGGTCGCAGGATGGACGGAGCTGGTAGTTCAAGGCAGGACTAGGGAGCAGGAGCTTTGAAAGTTTTTATACAGCACGATTTATTAGCTGTATAATGTTTACTTTTAAGAATTTCGATATGGTTGTATCACTACAGATTTAAGCCTGGATTATATTACTAAGCTGATATGTAAATTATGGATTACGTTTCCGCACGTTTTTACTCTGTTAAGTATTTTGCTGTATTTAAGTTTAATGCATGCTATTAGTTGCCAGTTAGTAGGTGATTCCATGCAGGGTCACTATATTTTTGGTATCAGAGCATGCATAGATTTTGGGATTAGTACTTGGGATTTAGTTTAGTCTTGAGTAATTCTTGCGCATTTGGGATTTTAATGTGCAATTCTTTTCAGGATATGGCTAACGAGAGTCACGGTAGTGTTGGCCAGGGAAGTGGTCATCATCATCGTCGCCATCATCATCATGATGATCAACATCGTCCTCATGAGGGTCGACGTCGCTATACTATTAATAAGTTTATGCAGGTAGGACCGAAACCCTTAGTGGGAGGCGAGAATCCTGAACAAGCTAGAAGCTGGATGTCTAAACTTGAGAGCACGTTCCGAGCTTTTGAGTGTACTGAGGAGCAGAAATTGGAAGTTCTAGAATTCGTTCTAGAGGATAGAGCACGTTTTTGGTGGGATGCCAAGGTTGCTCAGGCACGTACTGAGAGAGGACAGGTGACTTGGGGGGATTTCTGTCGGGAGTTTCAGAAATTGTATTTTCCTCCGGCTGTTCGCCAAGCACGATCTATGGAGTTGCTTACTTTGAGGCAAGGATCAATGACTATTGATCAGTATCAACAGCGATTTCTTGATCTGCTACCTTTCAGTCCTCATATCAATGAGAGTGATGCGTCGAAATATGATATCTTTTTGCAAGGACTGAACCAAGATATCTACTCTCAGGTTGTCGTCTGTGATGACCCGGTGTCTTATGAGACTTTGGTGAACCGTTGCCGTCTTGTGGAGACCAGCAACAGGCGTGGACAATTGATGATGTCAGCACAGCCTAGTGGATTTGTTGAGCCTCGAGCTCAATCTGTTGTGCCATCTGTACCTACGTCTTCTTCTACTCCTACTACTTCGTCTGGTTCTCGTGGTTCACGAGGTATGTTCTGTTTTGGGAAGAAGAAGAAGAAGGAGGAGTTTTGTAGCCACTGTGGTGGGAAGCATCCTGCAGCTTCATGTCGGAGAGCTACTGGTGCTTGTTATATTTGTGGGCAGCAGGGACATCTGCGGAGAGATTGTCCTCAGCGCATGGGTTCTGCTAGTGGATCGGGATCACAAGTTGGATCTCAAGCTTCTATTTTTCCACGTCAGCAGCCAGCACCACAAAGTTCTTCTGGTTATCGTCCCCAGACTCAAGGGCAGGTGTTTGCTCTGTCTCAGGAGCAGGCTACTGAGGGAAGCGATCGCATGTTGGCAGGTAACTTCTTGTTATGTGGTATTCCTGCACTTGTATTAATTGATACTGGAGCATCGCATTCCTTTATTTCTAGTCGCTTCGTTAAGAGACATAGATTACCTTATGTATCATTAGATATGGATTTAGTTGTATCTACTCCGTTGGAGGAAGAGATAGTAACTAAGCGTCTAGTGATGGGTTGCCTTCTGGAGTTTGAGGGTAATGTGTTATCGGCTAATTTGATGATATTAGCGATGACGGATTTTGATTGTATCTTGGGAATAGATATGCTGACTTTGTATCACGCTACTGTGGATTGTTATCAGCGTCTGGTACAGTTTCATCCCGTTGAGGGTGATAGCTGGTACTTTTATGGTGAGGGTGCGCGACCTCCGATGCCACTTGTTTCGGCTCTGAAGGCATGTCATGTCTTGGAGTCAGGTGGGGAGGGCTACCTCATCTATGCAGTTGATATGTCCATGAGTAGTACGGGTATTGATCAGCTACCGGTTGTCAGCGAGTTTCCTGACGTATTCCCTGATGAGATTCCTGGTTTTCCTCCGGTTCGAGAGGTTGAATTTGGTATTGATCTTGTACCAGGAACTACGCCTATATCCCGAGCACCTTATCGTCTGGCACCGTCAGAGATGAGGGAATTGAAACAGCAGTTGCAAGATCTGCTTGATAAGGGATATATTCGTCCGAGTGTTTCTCCATGGGGAGCACCTGTTTTGTTTGTCAAAAATGAGGATGGATCGATGCGATTATGTATTGATTACAGGCAGTTGAATCGTGTCACCATCAAGAATAAGTATCCTTTGCCGCGGATTGATGATCTGTTCGATCAACTACAGGGTACTTCTGTTTATTCGAAGATAGATCTGAGATCTGGATACCATCAGATGCGGGTACGAGACTCAGATATATCTACGACTGCTTTCAGGACCAGATACGGACATTATGAGTTTCTGGTGATGCCATTCGGTTTGACGAATGCACCGGCAGTCTTTATGAATCTGATGAATCAGGTATTTCGAGATTATCTGGATAGATTTGTCATCGTCTTCATAGATGATATTCTTGTTTATTCTCATGACAAGGATGAGCATGCACAGCATTTGAGGATTGTTCTACAGACGTTACGAGATAAGCAGCTATATGCGAAATTGAGCAAATGTGAATTCTGGCTTGATCGGGTAGTATTTCTCGGTCATGTGATTTCTAATGAAGGGATATCTGTTGATCCTAGTAAGATAGAGGCAGTGCTGAACTGGTCTCGACCGACGACGGTTGCTGAGATTCATAGTTTCTTGGGTCTAGCGGGATATTACCGTCGGTTCATCGAGAATTTTTCACAGTTGGCAAGGCCTTTGACTCAGCTTACACGGAAAGATGTTACCTTCATTTGGTCCTCGGATTGTGAGGAGTCATTTCACGAGCTGCGTAGACGTCTTACTACTGCACCTGTGCTAGCTCTACCTTCTGGATCAGGAGGTTATGTTGTCTATACTGATGCCTCTGGTCAGGGGTTAGGATGTGTGTTGACACAGCATGGACATGTTATTGCCTATGCTTCTCGACAGTTGAAGACGCATGAGAATAACTATCCAGTGCATGATCTCGAGTTAGCCGCCATTGTATTTGCGCTCAAGATTTGGAGACATTATCTTTATGGCGAGAAATTTGAGATATTTACGGATCACAAGAGTTTGAAGTATTTATTCACTCAGGCAGAGTTGAATATGCGACAGAGACGCTGGATGGATCTCCTGAAGGATTATGATTGTGAAATCAAATATCATCCAGGTTCTGCTAATCTTACTGCTGATGCCTTGAGTCGGCAGGTGAGACTGTCTGCACTTCAGACTAATGAAATATCTCATATGATTCAAGAATGCTGTTCATTGAGTTTTACGCTCAAGCACAAGAAAGGGAGGAATGGGATTCGTTTGTATACTATTCTATCTGAGCCAGCATTGTATTCTCGGATCAGAGATGCTCAGATATCTGATGTTAAGACTCAGCGATTGGCACGTCTAGCCAATGGAGTTAATACATCTGGATTCCATTTTCAGGCAGATGGTTTATTGTGCCTATCCAATAGAGTGGTTGTACCTAATGTTGCAGAGCTCAGGAATGATATTCTATCTCAAGCTCACAGGAGTCGATTATCAGTTCATCCTGGAAGTATGAAAATGTATAAGGACTTGCGAACTAGATTCTGGTGGAAGGGAATGAAGCGAAGTGTTTATCAGTTTGTTTCGAGATGTTTGGTTTGTCAACAGGTCAAGGCTGAACATCGACGACCAGGTGGATTACTGCAGAATCTTGAGATTCCCGAATGGAAGTGGGAGCACGTAACTATGGATTTTGTCACCCACTTGCCTATGACATCACGTCAGTGTGATGCTATCTGGGTCGTTGTTGACCGTTTGACAAAATCAGCACATTTCATTCCTTATAACCGTGAGTATTCTTATGATCGCATGGCACGCTTATATATCCAGGAGATTGTGCGATTACATGGGATTCCAGTGAGTATTGTCAGTGATAGAGATCCGCGATTTACTTCACGTTTTTGGGGTAGTTTTCAGCAGGCATTGGGTACCACTCTGAGTTTGAGCACGGCGTATCATCCGAAGACTGACGGGCAGTCAGAGCGCACTATTCGTACGCTGGAGGATATGCTACGTTCTTCTGTCATGGACTTTGGTTTATCTTGGCAGGATCAGTTACCTTTGATTGAATTTGCCTACAATAACAGTTATCATCGTAGTATTGATATGGCACCTTTCGAGGCATTGTATGGTCGACGGTGTCGTACTCCGTTATTCTGGGATGAAGTCGGGGAACGGCAAGTCGAGGGTCCTGAATTGGTGCAGCAGATTGTAGACAAGGTAGATTTGATCAAGCATAGGATCAAAGTTGCTCAAGATAGACAAGCCAGTTATGCGAATATTCGCCGTAGGCCACTTCAGTTTGAGCCTGGTGAATATGTATTTCTCCGGGTATCACCTTTCAGGAAGGTGATGAGATTTGGTGTGAAAGGCAAGTTGTCTCCTCGTTACATTGGGCCTTTCCAGATACTGGAGAAGATCGGAGATGTTGCTTATCGTTTGGCTTTACCGCCATCTCTTTCCAGTATACACAATGTTTTTCATGTGTCGTTGCTTCGACAGTACATAGCTGATGAATCTCATGTGATTCAATCTACTGATATTCAGCTAGAGCCAGATCTGTCTTTTGTGGAACGACCAATCTGTATCCTAGACAGGAAGGAGAAAGTTATTCGGAACAAGACTATACCACTTGTGATGGTACAGTGGCAGCGCCGAGGCGTTGAAGAAGCAACTTGGGAAACTGAGAGTCGTATGCGAGCAGAATATCCTGAGTTGTTTGCTTTGTATTTTTGATTACCATATAAGATGTAATTACCGTTGTTGTAATAAGACATGGTTTGTTGTTTCATATTGTTATCTTGATTTATCTTTAGATGTTATTTCGCGGACGAAATATCTAAAGGTGGGGAGAATGTAGTAACCCGGAAACCATTTTAAGATAATAATATGTTAAACATGATTAAGGGTTGGTAATTGATCTATTTCGGAGTGTTATTGGACTTCGGAATAGGAATTTGGGCTTTTGACTTCGGGCCAGATCGGAAGCTCCGATCCCAGATCGGAAGCTCCGATCCTGACCACTTCGGAAGCAGATCGGATGCACGGAGATCGGACGTTCCGATCAGGAACGGAGGTTCCGATCTCAGCCAGCCAGCAATGCTCGATGACTCAGCCGTGAGTTTTGACAAGTGTTGATCGGGGGTTCGATCGGAAGTTCCGATCCCGGAACGGTGGTTCCGATCCCGACGTGTCGGACATGCACAGAATGAGCTGGAATCGGAAGCTCCGATCCCGAGATCGGTGGTTCCGATCGTTGCCGAGATTTTGGCTATAAATAGGGCTCATTTGCTTCAGTTTTGAAATACGAATTCCCGCGTTTCCTTCTTCAGTTATATAGTGTGAGATATACACTTGAGGGCCCTATCAGTTATAATAGAGGTTCTGGAATAACCAAGGTGTGGTTATAGTCATCCGGGACTAGCGACTCCAAAGGGCTAACTACGGACGAAGGTATGGTCCGGGAATCTATTTAAGTTTTGGGAGTACTTATTAGCTTAGTTAAGGCTTATAGAATTTATGTAGTGATACGGTGAATTTTTGAATATAGGCTTGGAACCTAGGATCCTATTATACTTGAACTAGCCTAGAGGTACGTACACATTGACTGAGATTGCCAGCGAGTATACATGTTTATATGTTGCATTTATTTGGCATTATTATATGGCATGATGTATGATTTACCGTTTTCTATACTCATATGTCATGTGCATATACACGTTGAGCCTATTCCTTGTTATACCTAATTATAGAGCCGCTCAGCTCTATACTCGATAGTCTGTCACTGAGAGTACCGCGACGGCGGGGGCATTTATGTCTGTCTACTCTGGTGTACTAGACGAGTGTGGTTGCACCCAGAGGTTGATCCGTGCGGTGGCAGCACTCATGTGGCGCCGGTTCTGAGCATGACTTTTCAGATGACCCTGTACCAGTCATCATGTTGCATGCATTATACACATATGTTTACTCATGTCTATGTACTGGGCGTAGCGCTCACGTCCTAGTTGTTATCTTGGACACCCTATTCTATGGGGCAGGTCGCAGGATGGACGGAGCTGGTAGTTCAAGGCAGGACTAGGGAGCAGGAGCTTTGAAAGTTTTTATACAGCACGATTTATTAGCTGTATAATGTTTACTTTTAAGAATTTCGATATGGTTGTATCACTACAGATTTAAGCCTGGATTATATTACTAAGCTGATATGTAAATTATGGATTACGTTTCCGCACGTTTTTACTCTGTTAAGTATTTTGCTGTATTTAAGTTTAATGCATGCTATTAGTTGCCAGTTAGTAGGTGATTCCATGCAGGGTCACTACAGTAGACTTGATTGAAGGTTTTGGTAAAGCAAAAATTTTTTTACCTAATGGTACAAAATTTTTGATAAATGATGTTTTATATTCACTACGATCGAAAAGAAATTTGTTGAGTTTTAATGACATATATTCTCATGGGTATGATACTGAGACAATGACTGATGGAAATCAGAAATATGTGTCTTACCACATATAAGTCAGGAAAAAAATATGTAGTTGAGAAACTACCAATGCAACCTACTGGATTGCATTATACACATATAAGTCCAATTGAATCAAATATGGTGATGGATAATTCATCAATATTAACCAATTGGCATGATCGATTGGAACATCCTGGTTCAACAATGATGCGAAGAATTATTGAAAATACACATGGTCATCCACTGAAAGACCAGAAGATCTTTCAGAATAATAAGTTTCAATGTAAAGCATGTTCACTTGGAAAATTTATTATAAGACCATCACCAGCTAAAATCCAAACTGAATCACCCATATTTCTTGAATGTATTCAGGGTGATATTTGTGGGACAATTCATCCACCATGTGGACTATTTCGATACTTTATGGTATTGATCGATGCCTCTAGCAGATGGTCATATGTATGCTTATTGTCAACTCGGAATGTGACATTTGCAAGATTGATGGCTCAAATAATAAAATTGCGAAATCAATTTCCCGATTATACAATCAAGAAAATAAGACTTGATAATGCTGAAGAATTTACATCCCAGACTTTCAATGATTATTGTATGTCAATGGGAATCACTGTTGAACATCCTGTAGCTCATGTTCATACGCAAAATGGATTAGCTGAATCATTGATTAAACGTCTACAACTGATTGCTAGACCAATGATTATGAAAACAAAACTCCCTATTTCTATATGGGGACATGCAATTTTACATGCTGCGGCATTAATTCGCATCAGACCAAGTGCATATCATAAATTCTCCCCATTGCAACTTGCATTTGGTAAAGAACCAAATATCTCTCATCTGAGAATTTTTGGATGTATGGTGTATGTGCCTATTGCACCACCTCAACGATCAAAAATGGGTCCTCAAAAAAAAATCGGTATTTATATCGGTTATGATAGTCCATCAATCATTCGATATCTTGAGCCTCAGACAGGCGATGTGTTTACAGCACGCTTTGCTGATTGTCATTTTAATGAAGAAATCTTCCCAGTGTTAGGGGGAGAAAAGAAACACATCGAAAAAGAAATCGCATGGTATGTACCATCATTGTTACATTTGGATCCAAGGACCAAACAATGTGAGAAAGATGTACAACAAATTGTACACTTGCAAAGAATTGCAAATCAAATGCCAGATGCATTTGCAGACACAAAGGGGTAACAAAATCATATATACACGCTGTAAATGCCACTGCTCGAATTGAAATTCCAAAGAAACAAATTGAAGACACTCATGATTTCATAAAACGCTTGAAGCGTGGAAGGCCAGTCGGTTCCAAGGATAAAAATCCTCGAAAAAGAAAAGGCATAGAGAAGCACGATGATCATAAAATAGAAAATGGTGTTCCAGAAAAAACACCTGATAATGAAAATGTTCTGTCAGAACCACAAACTGACGAGAATTGTGAAATCTCTATCAATTATATTAATACTGGAAAAATATGGAACCGAAAAGACATAGAAGATATTGATGAGATATTTTCTTATAATGTGGCTTGTGACATCATAAATGAAAATGAGGATCATGAACCAAAATCTTTTGGTGAATGTAAAACTCGTCATGATTGAGCCAAATGGAAAGATGTCATCCAGGTTGAATTGGATTCGCTGAATAAACGTAATGTTTTTGGACCTATAGTCCTCACACCTGAAGGTGTAAAAGCTGTTGGATACAAATGGGTTTTTCTTTGAAAGCGAAATGAGAAAAATGAAATAGTCAGAAGACTTGTTGCACAAGGTTTTTCTCAAAGGCCTGGAATTGATTATGAAGAAACGTATTCTCCTGTTATGGATGCAATTACGTTTCGATATTTGATTAGTTTTGCAGTGTCTGAAAATTTGGAAATGTGTCTTATGGATGTTGTTACAGCTTACTTATACGGATCACTTGATAGTGATATATACATGAAAATCCCTGAAGGATTTAAGATGCCTAAAGCACAAAGTTCAAAACCCAGAGAATTTTATTCTGTAAAATTGCAAAGATCATTATATGGGTTGAAGCAATCAGACCGAATGTGTTATAATCGGCTAAGTGATCACTTGATGAAAAAGGGATATGTAAATAATCCAATATGCCCTTGTGTTTTCATCAAGAAAACAATATCCGGATGTGTAATTATTGTTGTATATGTTGATGATTTAAACATCATTGGAACGAATAAAAAAATTCAAGAAGTTATGATGTACTTGAAGGAAGAATTTGAAATGAAGGATCTTGGAAAAACCAAGTACTGTCTGGGTTTGCAAATCGAACAAAAAGAATGTGGAATTTTTGTTCACCAGACAAATTATACAGAAAAGATCCTTAAACGTTTTAATATGGATAAATCAAATCCATTAAGTACTCCAATGGTTGTAAGATCATTAAACATAGAAAAGGATCCATTCCGTCCATGTGAGGATGATGAAGTTATTCTTGGTCCAGAAGTACCATATCTAAGTGACATTGGTGCCCTTATGTATCTTGCATATTGCACTAGACCTGATATATCTTTTGCTATAAATTTATTGGTAAGATTCAGTTCATATCCAACAAAGAGGCACTGCAACGGAATTAAACATATATTCCGTTATCTACGAGGAACGACAGATTTGGGACTTTTGTACTCAAAAGACACCAATCAAAGTATCATTGGTTATGCTGATGCTGGATATTTATCTGATCCACATAAGACACGTTCCCAAACCGGATATGTATTTACTCGTGGAGGCACCGCAATTTCTTGGCGTTCACAGAAACAAACACTCGTAACAACTTCATCAAATAACGCCGAGATTATTGCATTACATGAAGCAAGTCGTGAATGTGTAAGGTTAAAGTCAATGACCAAACATATTCAAATATCGTGTGGATTGACAGTAGACAAGAAACGTGTGACACTATATGAAGATAATGTTGCATGTATTGCTCAAATGAAAGAAGGATACATCAAAAGTGACAGAACCAAACATATCCCCCCAAAATTCTTTGCCTACACTCAAGAGCTTGAGAAGAATAAAGATATTGATATCTGTTACATTCAATCAAGTGAGAACTCATCAGATCTCTTCACAAAGGCACTTCCCACGACGATATTCAGAAAGCATATATACAACATTGGGATGCGCAATCTACGGAATATGTGAAGAATCACTCATGTTAATATGAGGGGGAGTTTACGTGGCTGCAATCTTTTTTCTTTGCTATGGTTTTTATCCCACTGGGTTTTCCTAGTAAGGTTTTTAACGAGGCAGCATAAAACACGTAATAAAGACAATCATCATATGACGATCATCATCACAAGGGGGAGTGTTGAAAATATATTATTTTATTATTGTTGAATATTGAATGTTGAATATTGAGTTGTAAAATGTAACGCCCCGATTTTATCTTAATCGACTTTATTTGAGATAATCGGAGATTCCAGAGTTCAAGAGCCGACTTGATTTTGATCAGGGTCCTTTTTGCAAATTTCGGATTTTTCAAGGACTAAAGTGCAAATATTGAGATTGTTAGATATTTAAGCTTGAGTTGACTTACCTTTTCACTTCATCCCCTTCCCCAACACGCCTCCTCCCTCTCTAGACGCCATGGACGTCTCCTTGAGCTCCCAGATTTCACCCCGAGCACGATCCGTCCGTTAGAAATTATTTCTGAAGGCAGATTAGCGATCACGGCTGCGAGAGCTTCGTTCTACCGTAAGTATTTCTTCGATCGGATATGTTTTGTTTTTCGGAGGTTGTTAGAATCGATTTAGATTCTAGTATGTTGTTCCTGGCGGAGTTCTGATCGTTTATTATCTGTCAGTTTTGAATTAGAGCGACGTTCGGATTTGTTATGAATTTTTGAAGGGATTTTCGAAAAAGTGAGTTTTGTGATTTGTTGGAATTGGATTGTTTTGGTTGAATGTTGATTGATATGAGTTGCTTAGAGTGATATTATGCTGTTTGCATTTTCGGTTAGTTGAATTTATAGCCGTTATGCCGCCGGTTTGAGATTTTGAAAATTGGAGATTCGTTTGAGTTTTTGGGAGTTGCTCGTTTTGAATGGATTGATATTGGATTGATTTTATCTCCGCAGATTAGTTGAAGATCGTGGAGTTCCGAATTGGCAACTTTCGAATCGTTGAAGAGTTGATCGAGGTTTGGTATCGAGTTGATCCATCCTCAAAAGTTGAATTGAATTATCTTTATCGTTGAACTTGATTTGGAATGGAATTTTGATTTGGAATTCTTGTATCGATGTTGTTTCCAGGTTTGGAGCATCGACGTTGTTGAAAAGAGGTATAAGATGACTTGGAATGGAATGGAACGAATGACTCGAATCCGACTTGATTCGAGTGTTCCGGAAAAATCACATACTTGCATGTTAATAGATTATTTGAGTTATGTTGCATTGCATTCATATTGAGCATATGAACCCTGATTTGAATAGCGGGCAGGACGGCCCTTTTGATGATAGACGTTTTGGGAATTATATTGTGAGTGGCCTGGGTGTAGCTGTTTCACCTATTGCTAGCATACTCCTTATAGTTGCACCAAAGTCTAGAGGATGGAGATACGTAGCACCACCTCGATCGGGAGAGTCGGTGAGTTGTTTACGTGATCTCGTCCTCGGGATCCCAAAAGCAAAAGCTGAAATGTTTTGATTATCCGACTTGATAATCTCAGATTTAAAGACATGCATTGCATTTATGCATATGAATTGAGTTTTAGACATGCTTGTGGAATTGCATGGTTGTTATTTGAATATGTAGAAGATGATGCATTTCGTTTGAGATGTTTTTATGATATTGCATGTTTGTCTCTTTTACTGGGAATATTATTCTCACCGGATTATCCGGTTGTTGTCTTGTCTTTGTATGTGTGCTTGGCAACAGGTGGGGCAGGACCGAGTCAGAGATCGCATGGCTAGGTGGATGAGTTGATAGAGTGAGGCCTTGTTATTGTAGAAGTCGAATTTGAAACCGAACTTAGATTGTATTCGAACTCGATTTGTATTTTGGATTTTGGAACTTAGAATTGATGCATGTTCTACTCTTTCTTGTAATTGAATACTTCGTTGTTGGAAAAGTGTTAGTTGGATCATGTCGGAGCCTTTCCGGGTGTTGGATTGCACTTTTGGAGCCTTATTTTGAGCAAAAACAGCAGGCCATGCGCGCCCGCGCCTGGTGAGGAGCGCCCGCGCGTTCTGCTCCTTTTCTCGGAGGCCCGGGCAGGTCTGTATGCGCGCCCGCGCCTCGGGTGGCGCGCCCGCGCGTCACCCGGTGTAAAAAAAAAAAAAATGCCTTATCTCTTGGATCTTTGGATGTCTATTGATAGGATTAATTCTTGATTAGATGATTAGAATCGGGGTCTCACATTAAGTGGTATCAGAGCGATAAGATTCTTGGACTGAATTTAGAAGTGAGCGGGGTAGATCGAGTCCGCATGAATTGATTCTCGCATGTGGTTGAGTTATTTAAATTGATTTATTTAAATACCATGCGAGCATGCTTTGTTGTTGAGAATTACTTGATTTACATGATTTTGTGATTTGAAATATGAAGCATGAATTATTTGAGATATGAACTGTATTTCACCTGTATCCGGAATTCTGAGAGGTTGCAAGGGCACCGAATTGCAGCGATTGAGATATCTTGTGTCCTAACCTTTGATTATCAGATGGGTCCTCGACGAGTTATTAACAGGAACCCACCACCAGTTATTCCTGGTACTGAGCAAGCTAGTACTGAAACTGTTGAGATGGATGCTACAGCGACACCTATGGAAACCCTGTTGAAGAGGTTTCAGTCTTTTAATCCGCCGTTGTTGATGGGCACTGAAAATCCAGTTGATTGTGAGAGTTGGTTGGATGATATCGATCAGCTGTTTGATTCTATCGATTACTCAAATGACCGTCGAATAAGGTTAGTCATTCATCAGCTTCGTGGGGTTGCTAAGAGTTGGTGGATCATGACGAAGAAAGCAATGGAGAATAGAGGTACGGAAGTTACTTGGACTCTTTTCAAATCGGAATTTTATAAGCGGTTTTTCCCCGTGTCGTACCGAAAGGACAAGGGAGCCGAGTTTGCAAATCTGAAGCAGGGGAATTTGAATATTGAAGAGTATGTAGCCAAGTTTGATAGTCTGTTACGTTTTGCACCGCTGATTGCCAGCGATGAGGAAGCTAAAGCCGACCAGTTCTTTAATGGTTTGAACCCCGACGTCTTCACGTTGGTAAACACCAATAGGCCTAACAATTTTGCGGATGCCATGAATCACGCAAAAGGTGCTGAAGCAGGTTTATGGAGACAGAGAGGAGGTCAGTTTGTGCCGCAGCAGCAGCAAGAACAGTTTCAGGCACAACCTTTTCAATTTCAGAATCAACCATCGAGTTTTGAAGGTGGTAACAGTGGAGGTAATAGGAAGGAATACTATCATCCGAAAGGGAAGCAGTTTAAGAAGCACGGAACCAGTTCTTCGAGCTCTAGTGGTTCGAGGCAGTATGGGTCGGGACAGAGTTCGGGACAGTCAGGCATGTCTTGTGCCAACTGCGGAGGTCGTCACTCCAGTGATCAGTGTAGAGGTATTTTTGGAAGCTGTCATATTTGTAACCAGGCGGGGCATTTTGCGAGAACGTGTCCTCAGCGTGTTCCTCAGCAAGCTCAGAGTGGAATTTTCCCGAGACAGACAGCTCAGCCTCAGCAGCAAGCACCTACTGTCCACTCTTTCCAACCTCAGCAACAGAATGTTCAGGAAGGTAATCAGTATGCAAGCCAGCCTCCCAGACAGCAGGCACGAGTTTTTGCTCTGTCTGAGGATCCGCAGACTCAGGCTGCACCCGATAATGACAGATCAGGTAACGTTCGATATTGAGTTCCCTATTCTTATTGGAATGTTAGATTCTGGCGAGTCTCTTGCCTTCTTATTGAAGAATCTATTTATGTTTAACGTGCCTCTATTAATTGTTGAATTGTCGAATTGATGAATACTCCAGTAGTGTTGTTAACTTCTGTTAACCGGATCTTTTAGAAGAATTAGTTGAGACTAGGAATTTTTATCGTTGATTTCTTATCTTTTTGGAATGAGAATTGTACTGATCTTTCGGAGCTTTTGAGAATCGTATAGCAGATGTTTGTGCCGAGAAGTTGTATGTTTTTCTTCTATGTCTGAATTCTTTTGGATCGAATGGTCTTCTTCGATTGTGTGATTTGATGATGGAATTTATGCCGATCAGCGATCTTTTCTTATCGAGATTTTGGAGATGTATTCTTATTAAGTGGAATTGCGCTATAGTCTAGACATCGAGACAGTTGAAGACGCTCGAGACTCAATGTCTGAATCTGGACTTTGAGCTCGTAGCGATCTTATTGATTTGAAGATCTGTTATCTTTGGTCTTATGAGGAAATTTACGTGATCTGTTATAATATTTAGAGTTGGAGTAATTATTTTAGCAGACGGAACTGATTTGAAAGCAGAGGAGAGGATTAGATTGTATGAGATTTCTTACTGCGAATTTTATCTGAGGAATTGTATGCAGCAACCGATGTTTTGAGCTGTTCTTATTTTATCTACTGTCTGATTTGATTGACCAATTGCTGGAATCTGCTACCGTTCTCTGTACAGAATGACTTTCATTCAAGATTAGAGGATTGAGATCTTGTCAGAGGTCGTCAGATGTCATGTTTTTGCCGAAGTCTGTCATTTTAGACAGAGATTTTTGATGCACTCGTTCTTTCGGCATAGATTTCGATGAGATTTTGTTGCCTGATTTCAACTTTTTCAGTTCGATATTCTCGGAACGACGGACAGCCAGATTAGACGAGTCGAACTTTGGATGTTATGCTTTGAGTTGAAACCAAAGATAATTCGATTGTGACTGAGCTTAGGAGGATTTTCTGTAGAGAAGGAGTCGACTTTTGATTGACAGACTTGAAGGAGTAGTTTGGAAAACAGAGTTCGTGTTGGAACCGTGTCGATTTCGAGGACGAAATCTTTTCTTAGTGGGGGAGAATTGTAACGCCCCGATTTTATATTAATCGACTTTATTTGAGATAATCGGAGATTCCAGAGTTCAAGAGCCGACTTGATTTTGATCAGGGTCCTTTTTGCAAATTTCGGATTTTTCAGGGACTAAAGTGCAAATATTGAGATTGTTAGATATTTAAGCTTGAGTTGACTTACCTTTTCACTTCATCCCCTTCCCCAACACGCCTCCTCCCTCTCTAGACGCCATGGACGTCTCCTTGAGCTCCCAGATTTCACCCCGAGCACGATCCGTCCGTTAGAAATTATTTCTGAAGGCAGATTAGCGATCACGGCTGCGAGAGCTTCGTTCTACCGTAAGTATTTCTCCGATCGGATATGTTTTGTTTTTTGGAGGTTGTTAGAATCGATTTAGATTCTAGTATGTTGTTCCTGGCGGAGTTCTGATCGTTTATTATCTGTCAGTTTTGAATTAGAGCGACGTTCAAATTTGTTATGAATTTTTGAAGGGATTTTCGAAAAAGTGAGTTTTGTGATTTGTTGGAATTGGATTGTTTTGGTTGAATGTTGATTGATATGAGTTTCTTAGAGTGATATTATGCTGTTTGCATTTTCGGTTAGTTGAATTTATAGCCGTTATGCCGCCGGTTTGAGATTTTGGAAATTGGAGATTCGTTTGAGTTTTTGGGAGTTGCTCGTTTTGAATGGATTGATATTGGATTGATTTTATCTCCGCAGATTAGTTGAAGATCGTGGAGTTCCGAATTGGCAACTTTCGAATCGTTGAAGAGTTGATCGAGGTTTGGTATCGAGTTGATCCATCCTCAAAAGTTGAATTGAATTATCTTTATCGTTGAACTTGATTTGGAATGGAATTTTGATTTGGAATTCTTGTATCGATGTTGTTTCCAGGTTTGGAGCATCGACGTTGTTGAAAAGAGGTATAAGATGACTTGGAATGGAATGGAACGAATGACTCGAATCCGACTTGATTCGAGTGTTCCGGAAAAATCACATACTTGCATGTTAATAGATTATTTGAGTTATGTTGCATTGCATTCATATTGAGCATATGAACCCTGATTTGAATAGCGGGCAGGACGGCCCTTTTGATGATAGACGTTTTGGGAATTATATTGTGAGTGGCCTGGGTGTAGCTGTTTCACCTATTGCTAGCATACTCCTTATAGTTGCACCAAAGTCTAGAGGATGGAGATACGTAGCACCACCTCGATCGGGAGAGTCGGTGAGTTGTTTACGTGATCTCGTCCTCGGGATCCCAAAAGCAAAAGCTGAAATGTTTTGATTATCCGACTTGATAATCTCAGATTTAAAGACATGCATTGCATTTATGCATATGAATTGAGTTTTAGACATGCTTGTGGAATTGCATGGGTGTTATTTGAATATGTAGAAGATGATGCATTTCGTTTGAGATATTTTTATGATATTGCATGTTTGTCTCTTTTACTGGGAATATTATTCTCACCGGATTATCCGGTTGTTGTCTTGTCTTTGTATGTGTGCTTGGCAACAGATGGGGCAGGACCGAGTCAGAGATCGCATGGCTAGGTGGATGAGTTGATAGAGTGATGCCTTGTTATTGTAGAAGTCGAATTTGAAACCGAACTTAGATTGTATTCGAACTCGATTTGTATTTTGGATTTTGGAACTTAGAATTGATGCATGTTCTACTCTTTCTTGTAATTGAATACTTCGTTGTTGGAAAAGTGTTAGTTGGATCATGTCGGAGCCTTTCCGGGTGTTGGATTGCACTTATGGAGCCTTATTTTGAGCAAAAACAGCAGGCCATGCGCGCCCGCGCCTGGTGAGGAGCGCCCGCGCGTTCTGATCCCTTTCTCGGAGGCCCGGGCAGGTCTGTATGCGCGCGGGCCCTCGGGCGGCGCGCCCGCTCGTCACCCGGTGTAAAAAAAAATTTGTCTTATCTCTTGGATCTTTGGATGTCTATTGATAGGATTAATTCTTGATTAGATGATTAGAATCGGGGTCTCACATAAAATGTGGAAAATTAGTGTGTGATGATGTCGATGATGATGTTTTAATTTTTGAACTAATCTCAAATGTGGATCTATAAATAGGTCTTCATTTGTGATGAAAAATACAATTGAGTTGAGAGAAAAATATTATAAAGTGTAGAGTTTGATATATTTTGAGTTTTAGAGTTTTTACTTTTTACCATAAATTTTTACTTTTTCACAACAATATTGTATACTATATATAGAACCCTGTAACTATATTTTTTTTTTGGGCCCACTTTAAGACCTGGACTTGAGGCCGTTATGGACTCAGCCGACTTATGTGAGGTCCAAGTATGCAAAAATCATCACACCGCACTTGTTTTCTTAAATTTAGACTTCAATAATTCTAAAGATATCTTGTAGTTAGATTTTGTAATTTTCAGATAAACGCACGCATTGTTGTCTCTATTTATTTATTTTTGATATATATAGTGTGTGTTTGGATTGAGAAGACAGACAAAAAGTGTTGTTTTAAATTAAAAAAAATGCTTTTATTATTTCATGTGCATGTGGATAGATTTAAAGTGTTTTAAAGCTTAAACAAGTGTTTTTTCTAAAAGTTCATATTTCTAACTTTTCAAATGCTGATAACTTAAATTAAACAAAATGTTTTTCATCTATTTATTCAAACATAAAATTATTATCCAAACAAAAAATTATTAAAGCTTTTACATAAAAAAAACACACTTTTAAAAACCAACTTAAAATACATTTTTTAACACAAAATACTTTTGTTTTCTCAGGATTAAACCCAAGATCAAGTGGATCTTGATGTCTCGCTGTTATCGTTAATTAAGCCAAGGGATCTTTGACTTTTCTCACTATTAATATATCCTGGCCACTGGGGCAAGGATCCTTGACTGTTCTCACTATTAATATTAAATAAACCTTACAGAGTACTCATTGTAATAAAATTTCAATCTTTCATGGGCCCAAGCTAGAATATCCCTTGAAAGAATTGGATTATTAGATTAAATCAGGTTTCATTTTATTAACAATGGAAAAACTAACGTGGCATGCATTTTTTAGGAACTGAATTAAGTCGATTGAATAATATTCATCCCGAGTAGCTAGGATCACCATTATTGTGAAGACGAAGTCTCATGGAGACAATGTCACACGTCTATATCCGTGGAATAAATTGATTTGACTCAAAATAAAAATCAATATTTTCAAAACAAAAAAAAATACTTTTTACGAAACAGGTCGAGTAAAAGACCCGTTTCATAAAATTTAGGCATGAGATCGTGTGATAAGAATTTTTGTGTAATGCATCGATAAGAGTAAGTTCGGAAGAGACACGTATAATTTTGCTTTTGGTGAGACAGCTAGAATATGACGATCATGAGCATCACATACCAATGATTTCTCCGCTCGCTTCCATTTTCTTGTTAGATCAAACAGTTGATCAATCTCAAAAAATAGACATATAAAATCGATTTAGAAGAGTGTATTTGTTAAATATATATGTAAGACATTCCTAGATTTGTGCGTCCCTTCTCTTTAATGCATTAGTTTAATATTTTCAATATCATGATTTGTAATTAATTTTGTTATTTTGAAAGAAAAAAAACCGATAAATTTTGAAAATTTTCTTAAATACTAAATATATTATTTTGATAACAAATATTTTATTTTAATATTAAATTAATATTATTTATATTGTATCTCAAATTTTAATATGATATATGACTATTAATAAAAAAATATTTCAAAAAAAATATTGGATGTGAAAATTTTAAATGATATGAATTTTTCTTAATTATTTTAATAGAAAAATCTTTAAAATATTTAATTTTTTAATTAAATATTTTTGAAAAGATTTTTTCCTTAATATTATTGTATTAAATATATAAAATATTAAATTTTTTATTACGATACCCTTTAATTAAATGTGTCAGTCAACTTATTTATTTTATTTTACAAAAAATATGATAATAATAATAATAATATGAATAATAATAATAATAATTATTATTATTATTATGATAATACGAAAAATTCTTTAATTTTTGGACGCTTTGTTTTTTCTTTATTCATATATTTCATTTAGAAAAAATGATTTAAGTATGGGTTAATTTAATTATCGAAATAATAAAAATAAAAGATAAAAATCAGTCTCTTTTCAGCATGTTTTGTTTTTGACAAAAAAAATAGAGCAAAAATTAATATAAAAACAGAAAATAAAAATAAAACAATAAATTAGTTAATTGACTCAATCAAAACACCAATTCGTTTCCCTTTTTATGTTGCCAAAAATTCATTTAACATCTTTTTTTTTACAAAAAAAATCCATTCTTCTCCAAAAAAAAAGAAAAAAAAAAGCCATTTAGCAAAAAAAACAAAAAAAGAGAAAAAAAAGTCCGGGACTTTCTGTCCCGGATTCACCAGTGCTCTGCCACCATCTGGCATGGTGGCAGACCACCTGCTAAATCCGGGACAGAAAGTCCCGGATGGTTATATTTTGACATACTTTTACAAATTGGTATATTTTTATAAATTGTTTTTATTTTTATATTAATTTAAGAAAAAGCCCAAGAAGAATGGGACACATGTCACTTAAAGGGGTTATAGGGAGTAGCACTCCAGGAGGAGCATAGACTCTCCTGATATTTTAGAGAGATGGAATGTTAAAATAAGATCTTTTTGAAAAAAAGTATCTCCCCCCTTACTTTTTTTAAAAACAGCTTATAAGGTGTCAAACAGCTAATTTTGACAGCTTATAAGTTGTTTCTAAAAAAATCTACCAAACAGATCCGGAGAGCTTTTAAGCCCTAAAACAGCTTAAAAGCTGTTTTTAAGAGCTTAAAAGCTCTCCCAAACACCTGATATATTATGACAACATAAGGAACCGAAATCACAAAATGACAAAAATGTATGATCAAAATGACAACTTTCCATATTTTCGAACAACTTTTCTTAATCTACTTGTAAATTAAGTTAAATTTTTCTTTCCATTCATTTTAGGATTAAGTCAATTATGGCCCTCCTCATTTCATGCATTTACTCTTTTTTTTTTTTTTTTGTTAATCTATTCGTTTTTTTAAAATAATCATGGTGATTTTACCTTTTTTTTGGTCATTTATTTTCCAATATATTTAATTTAGAATTTCTTTGGTTGACTCTTTATGATTCAAAGCATTCAAATACTTTGTGTTAGGATCCAAAAAGTGTTTATAATAGAGTGAATAAAAAAATTAAAAATATTTTCGAGCTATAATATTTTGTTCTTGAAATGTTCAAAAATGAACCATGCATCGAAAGATTATATCGAGTTCAGTTTTTAAATCGAGCGTAACAAACTCAAAATAATCACTCTAAAAACCGATTAATCAAACATTGGGAAATAGTTTGACAAAAAAATGAAAGATGAAATGATAAAGACAGTTTGATTGAGTATTTTATCAAATTTGCATGCAAAATGCTTACCAAAAAAATAATAATATTTAAATGCAATAAAGTAAAAGGCCACAAATTTGTTTATGGAAGTTTGAAAGTCAAATCCTTCTACATATCACATTCTTCTATTTTTGGAAAGATTCAACTAGAAGAATTTCATTATACGAGTCATTTATAAAAACCTATTTCAATTTAGGAATTATATTTCGCCTAATCGAAACTCCTAGCAACACTCTCAATGTTCTTGACAATAAGTCGACAACAAATTACACATTCTTAAAAAATTTTGTTGAAAGACTATCACTGAACTTGATTTGGTGTGGAGAGTTTATCTTTCAAGGCTTATCTCTCGTCGTGTTTCTTACACTTCACTTTCTTGGGTTTGTTTTCATTCTAGCTTGTTTTTCTTCTATAATCTGCACATGTATATTATTTTGAAGTTTCTTTTAATTATTTACATTATAATTATTTTAATAATTCATTGATTTTATTCAAATGGTAGTGAAATAGACCAATAAATAGAATAAATAATTTAATTTATAATTTATCTAGGAGTCCAAGAAAATTATGAAAATTAGAAAAATAATCAATATTAATATTAAGTAAATAGTAATTTTTTAAAGTTAGCTAAAATATTTGAAAACATGAACTGACTTTTGCTACATACTAAAATATAACTAAAATTTATTTTTCTTGTGTCCGTCCGCAACATAACTGAATTTTTTTGTTTTAATAATCCATACTTTTATAGGTATATATACATATATATATATATATATATATATATGGAATGAAAAAAAATAAAAAATAGTCTATAAATTAATATAAAATAAATAATAATTTTAAAATATAATAACCTGAAAAATGTATTGAAGTTAATATTCTCTTTGCTATTCTCTCCTAATCTATCTACATAGACTAGATTAAGGGATTGTCCAATTGTAAAAATCCCAAATCATCTTATACATAAATCGAAAGACTCCATAGTGGCATAGTTTATAGGGACACATATTTAAAATTTTATTAATATCATAAGACATATATGGAAATTGTTTTATTTTTATTAAATTTAATTTTCTAACATAATCTATTCTTAGGTTAATGGGTCGACACGAATATCAAATTAAAGATTAATATTAATCACGATTTAAATTCTATATATAACCATTATTTCTCTCTTTAATTTCTTTGAATGCTCACAAATTATCTACCTTATTGCAAATTATCTACTGAGCACAATGATTACTCAGGAGGGCTTCCATCCAACAGCTTTCTCCGTCAGTTGGTTCATCCAAGGCCGATACTTTGATCACTATATTATATCCGAGGTGATTATTTTAATTTTGAGAAGGGGGTCCATACTTAAGCGTGCCTAATCTCAAAATATGGAATCATGTATTGATTTTTCGTATCGTATAAAAATCGTAATGTAATTTAGTTATATAACAGTTATATCATTGATGATGTCGTTTATCTATGTATAAACCGATATCAACCATATAAATAAGCAATATGAAAACTTGAAAGCTATTATTAACATCAAATTATAAGCTGCAATAATAGTGAAAAAAAATTGCAGCTTAATTCATAGCCCTAGACATATTTTTTACTCCCTACATCGAGAGAATATGCTTGTCATTTCTGCCCGAGCCCCAGACTAGACCTCACTGGCTAGGGTTTGGTCATCGGCTGACTCATATACGATCAAATGATGTAGCTAATTAGAATATCATAAATTAATTAAATGAATCAAATACATTATCACATATTATATATAGTTGACAATTACTTGAAAGTGAGTTCTGCGATGGCTTTCTTTATTAGGGTTAGCTAGCTAAGTGAAAATAATCAAATATTTGCCATAGTTCTAGAAATGACTTTTGGTTTCCCTCGGGATTTGGTTATTACCTTCACGGCTTCACGCCACGAAATAAGGTTAATTATACGTGACTTCAAATTAAAGATTCGACTTTCCATATAGAAATTGTATGGATAATTTCATCCTATATTTATAGGCACTACCCCAAAGATATATTTAAATGTGAAAACTTATCAATATATGTGAGGTCCACTAAAAAAAATAGTAGGACCCACAATATTTATTGATATATTCCCAAAATCGAGTTTCCTAATAGCCCAAAGAGATTTGGTCCAACTAATATGATTTGTAAGCTATTTTCAGCCCTAGTTGAAATTAAGAAGTTGAACCTCGATTAAGACAATGAAGTATGTTCATTTTATTCCTTTTGATTTTGATCAAACAGGGTTAATAAATAATGTTTTAGTGGCATTGTTGCGTGATATAATTTATTATTGGGATTAATTGCATACATTAACCCAGGGGCGGACCCAGAAAATTTTTTTAGGGGGGCGAAAATTTTGTCAGAGGGCGCAATTAAGAGCGGAGCCATGTATTGCTCTGTCGAGTGGTAGCTTGGGTGACCAGTTTGTTTTCTTTACTTTGTATACATTAAATTTAGTTCATTCAGTCAATATCTCTATTAACAATTTTAAAAATAAAAAGATACAAGCTAACGCCTTAAAAAAATTGAGATATTAAAAAATGTTAATTCAGGTAAAAATAAAAATCTAACTATGTTAAACGATGCAATTCATCATAAAAAAATCACGAATGCATAATTTATATCACTATAAGACAAGCAAAAAATTTAAAATATTGTCATCAATTCGTAATAATTTATTATATAATTATTTGATAAGTCCTAAAATATTTTTTATTTTCAATATATAACAACCATATGAGTTAAAATTAACATGTACTATATTTTTTTATTAATAAATAATACATATATATAATAAAAATTTATTAAAAAAATTGAGGGGGGGGGGGGGGGGGGGGACTATGCCCCCCTGGACCCTATATGGGTCCGCCCCTGCATTAACCCATGAAAATCACAAGATTGTTGAAAAACTCTTATGACTGTTAATTCTCCATTTTTTTAAATTTTAAGCATGCGTACCATTGAAAACATGTACGTATCAACGTATGTGCTCAATTTTTAAAAACTTGTGGCTATGTGCTCTCACGATTTGAATGTGGGGAATTAATATATCTCTTTTTTCATAAAGATTTTTAGCAATCTCAAAATTTCATATAAGTAGTACAAGCAATTAACTCTTAATGAAATTAATTGAGTAGTACATTTATTAATGTATAATAAATATTACAAGTATCTGATCAACAAAAGTCATAGACACAGTTTTCAAACAAATGAAAGGGATATAAAACCAAAGACTGAAAACATAATGATCGTATAAGATATATATACTATAATCATCTTTTGTTAAGTTTTAATGAAAACTAATTAAACGGGGGGAATATAAACCTCAAAGTTTGGTTTTAATCTAATATAACTGAGTTTTTTTTTTGGTCTGTTTAAATTCATATGAGATGGCTTATTTTGATGATGGTTTCTTACCTAACATTAGATGTGTCAAAACGGGTCGGCGGGACCGGCTGGCCCACAACCCATCGTAACCCACCATTAGGCGGGGCGGGCGGGCGGGCCCACCTTTTAAGCGGGTTGAGAAAACACCAATCTAACCCACCTATTTTAGTTGGCGGGACGGGCGGCCCGAATATAACTTATTTAAAAAAAGGATTCACGGGTATATTTACTTATTTGTACTTATCTTTAAATATAAAAAACATCATTAAGTGAATTAATTCTCTTTTTTTTTGGTCGATCAAGTAGAATTTTTGTAGACCCAAATTTGGGTCTACCAAGATTGGATAGACTCAGAAATTTTTTTTCTAGATCGACCAAAAATTTTTTGGTAGACCCAAATTTGAGTCTATCAAGGCAAGGTAGACGCAAAAAAATAAATTATGGGTCCACCAAGAAGAATTCTACTTGGTCGACCCAAATTGGGTTGACCCAAACAGAATTTTTGGTAGACCCAAACCAAAGACTTGGTAGACCATAAATTTGGGTCTACCAAATGTATCTTGGGTCAACCCAAGCTTCGAGCTTGGTCGACCTAACCAAGTTTTGGGTTGACCCAAAGCTTGGCCGGACCGAGCTTGGTCGACCAAGCCCAAGCTTGGTTGACCCTGGGTCGATCACGCAGGGCTTGGGTCGACCCACTCGACAATTCCAAGCTTGGGTCTAGAGGGGTGGAACAAAATATCAAATTTTCGGTGTAGCGAAGTTATTGTACCAAAAATTATCGAATTTATCGAATTTTTCGGTACGGTACGGTAGTAATATCGATTTTTTCGGTACGGTAACAATATGTAATTTAAAAATTTATGTATATACCGATATACCAATATACCGTAATATTATATAAATATTTAAAAATTTATAATATTTTTAAACAATAAATTTATAAATTATTAAATATATGAGGTTTTTTTAGGTATTTTACGGTATATACCAATACCGTACCAAAATCTCGGTATACCGTAAAATTTTGGTATAATCGGTATGCTAGTTATACGTATCGAACTTTTCGATATACCGATTTTTGGTATACCGAAATGTTTGGTACGGTATCGGTATAAAAAAATTTATACTGTAGTGACCCGTACCGTGATCACCTACTAATCAAGAGCTTACGCATGCATTTAACTTAATTAAGCAATAATCAGAAATATTCAGCGAAAAACATAAACGAATACAATCCTAAGGAAAAGAATCTGTAAATACTGTTATACAACCATATCGAATAAAGTGCATCAACCCAAATACATCAACATTGAAAACTTAGACAAATAACTCCGCTGAAAACCTGTAGCCTAAGTCCTCCTGGAACCACACGCCTCATCCAATCGCAAACTTGCCCCATGGAATAGGGTTTCCAGAAACAACAGTACGAGGGCGTGATAATAAAATGCTCAGTACGAAAGTATGAGTATACAATATTATATGTGCATGAATTCAAATGAACGGGTACCAAGACACGAAATCAAGAATATCTGATCAAGAACAGACTTGGGCCCTGGGTATATAGCACGATGTGCCGTCGCTTCAGGAGGTGAACTACATACCCAATTGATGGTGACCTGACACAAGTCCATGTGTCCAACCATCCACCAACAGGATAGGGTAAACACCCTACTACATGATATTACAAGGATACAAGCTCAAGATGATCATGCATGCAACATAATAACATGTCATACTATATGCAAATAAAAACATGTCATATAAACAATGCAAAACATAATACATGCATACCAATTCAGGGTATCTCGAACAGTACTTTCGTACCTAAAAAACTAGGCAAGGTAAACCAACTCTATCTCCAAGCCTATAGTCCGCACTACTATGCGAAGTACTCATGCATTATAATCTTATTCTAAAAGTCTTAACTAACTTATAGCATACTCCATATTTACTATAAGGAGCTAGAGTTATATCTGCGTCCGTCGTCAGCCTGCTGATGACGATTGCCCTAGAACTTGGGCACCTCTCTCCTGCAATCCCGGAGCACCTCGCCAACACCCGGACCAAGCCTGGGAAGGCTAGAAATACCCCCAAAACACCTATAAGACCTAAATACTGAGAGAGAAGATGAGCAAATGGTGTGCAAAATGTGATCCTTGGATGGCCTATTTATAGGAGGAGATAGAACGCACTGATCGGGGGTTCGGACACTCCGATCTCTGCATGCAGACCGCGCCACTGCATGCATAGTTCGGACGCTCTGATCTCGACTTCAGAGGCTCCGAACTGCTGCATGTCCGACCAATCTTGACACATCACCAAGTGCATGGCCTAACTGAGATCGGATGCTCTGATCCTGGTTCGGACGATCTGATCGTTCTGTAGCCTCCGATTCTTTGATTTATACCTCCGAAGGGTTCGGACCCTCTGATCCTAAGTTCGGACGCTCCGAACTTCCCTTGGCCAAAATTTAGTAATTTGTCTGATTAAATCCAAAGCCTCTAATCCATGCTTAACCATTTTTATTCAGTTAATCTTGTAAAATGAAACCGGGCTACTACATATACCATAATTTTTAGTATGGTATACGGTATGTATTTTTCGATACGGTACGGTATGTCATCCCTACTTGGGTCGACCCAATGACGTTGGTCTATTTGCTTGTGATTTTTCTAATGCATTTTTTTGACCCATAATTACATAATTTTAACCCGTAATTACATAATTTTGATCAATGTTGACCGATAATCGTACATGTTTTAACATATGAATCCATAAATTTCACAAGTTTGACCCATAATTACATAATTTCGACAGTAATTACACAATTTTGACCAATGTTGCGATAATCGTACATGTTTGAGCATATTAATAGACTAATTTCACAAGTATGTTCTATAATGATACATGTTTTAACGATTATATTATATGATTATACATATTATAACATAGAAATCCACTAATTTAATGATTATGCTATATGATTATACATGTTTTAATGTATGAATTCACTAATTTAACGATTATGTTATATGATTATACATGTTTTAACATAAAAATTCACTAATTTCACGACTATATTATATTATTATGCATATTTTAAGATATGCATCAACTGATTTAACGATTATGTTATATGATGATACATGATGGTTTGATGTTGCCTAGGATGTTTTAGTGGGTGACTAACAAGTGGCCCACAAATCATGTCCCGTCTGCTGTTGATGTTATATGAATCAACTGATTTCACGATTATGTTATATGATGATACATATTTTAACATACTAATCCACTAACTTCACGATTATGTTACATTATGAAATATGTTTTTACATAAGAATCCATTGATTCACGATTATGTTATATGATTATACATGTTTTAACATAAGAATCATCAGATTTCACGATTATGTTATATGAATATACATGTTTTGACATAAGAATCTACTAATTTCATGATTATGTTATATGATTATATATATTGTAACATATAAATTAACTGATTTCAAAATTATGTTATATGATGATATATATTTTAACATGCTAATCCACTAATTCAATTATTATGTTATATAATGAAACATATTTTGACATAAGAATCCATTAATTTCACGATTATGTTATATGATTATACATGTTTTTAACATAAGAATCAATTGATTTCACGATTATGTTATGATTTATGTGATTATAAATATTTTAAAATATGAATAAACTGATTTCACGATTATGTTATTTGATAATACATATTTTAACATATGAATACACTAATTATGAGAATAAGATAATTTTAATCAGCAAAAAATAACAAGAGCTCTTCATGGTCTTCCATGGTCGACTATGGTCTACAAAAAAATCTCCATGTTCTACCATGGTATGGTAGACCATAGAGATTTCTTGGTAGATAAAGAACTCTCTCTACCATGGTAGACGACCAAGAACTCTCCTTAATGGTAGACCATAGAGATTTCTTGGTAGATCATGGTAGACCAATATCTCTCTCTTGGTCGATCATATATGGTCGACCCAAGAGAAATCTTGGTCTACCAAGAAATCTCCATGGTCTACTTGGTCGACCAAGAGAAATCATTGGGTTTCTTCTTGGTCGACTAAAAAAAAAAATTTGATCGACCTATTTTCGTGTTTTGAGAACAAGCGTGTCGACCGAGAATACAAAGAAGAGGAAAATTAATTAATTTAATAGGTTTAGTTTTAAGTTAATACAAGTCAACACCCTTTTTCTTAAAAAAAATAAGTCAAACTCCTTATTTTTTAAATATTTTGTCTATGAGTCAATTTTTTTTAATTGGTCCCCCAGCGAGCTTACGTGTAATTTGGTTAGTTTTGGCGGGCCAACCCGCAACCTACCCCAACCTACCATTAGACGAGGTGGTGTGGGCCGGCCTACCTTTTAGGCGGGTTAAAAAAATGCCAACCAAATCCACCTATTTTATATGACGGAGCAGACCAACCCGACGGGCCTAAATCATTTTGACACTTCTACCTAACATGTGTGTCGAGAATAAACTTATATTACAACATTAAATTTCATATATGCAAAATAATAATAATAATAATAATAATAATAATAATAATAATGAAAAATGACATCGGTACATCAAAATAAGAGGAAAAAAAATCTACATTTTCATCTATTCGAAAAGATTACAAAGTCCTAGACTCTACATTTTTCGTTTACATGTCAATTTAGCATCTTTATACAAAAACTTCAATTAATTAATGGATACATGCCAGCTGCCACACTGGTTTAGCTAACTATTTAATTTTCATTAACAGCTATACAAACATATAATCATTCACACTAATTCAAAGGATGACTCCGTTTCTCACAATTATATCATATATATTATCAAATTTATAAATTTTATGTTCGTAAAATAAAATTTTTAAATTATATTTTAAGAAATATTTTTTTTGGGACATCTCTTTCATTCTATTTTGACTTTGCATATATTTAGGAGCCGTTTTAACAATTCTTACATGATAGACTAGGAACATCAATGAATAAAGTCGCGTTATGAATTTGTAAATACATGATCAGACCATGTACAAGTTATATGAATAAAGCCAACCAACAAAAATTTCAAATCGTGAGAAGTTACTAGGTAGTTTCTTTAATTATGCTCTTCTCTCTTACATATATGTTTTTAAGAGGACCTAACCCAGTAATTGGCAGGTCTAAGAAAAAGACTCTTAATAAAAAATATTTGGAAAAAATATTATAATATGATATTTACTTGTCTTAGTAAACTTAAGTCTCATACGCTGCATCGCAGTCTCGAAAAACAAAAAGGGTTATAATTCGTCATTTGTACCTCTTGTACGTGCGTAGACTTGTCGATTTCACTTGGATCAATAGCCAAATTTTTTTCTAATGATATACCTTTTAATTTGTTTTGATTTTACATTTTTTATGTTCGAATCAGACGTTGATTAAGATATTGAGTGTTGATTAAGATTTCTCATAGCAGTAAAAAAAATAAAACCTACGATTTGGATCAGAAGAATGTATTTAAAATAAAATAGATATATACGAAATGTCATAAAATTTGAAATTGGGTTAAAATACTTGCCCAAGATTTATATGTATTCATTTTTTTTATAGATATTGATAATGTTGCGTGCCAATAATATTTCAAGTTTATATATATATATATAAAACTAATAATATGTTTTCATTATCTGATCTTAGGTAGTGTTTGCAACCTCTAAAATTTGTGAAGAGAATCTCTATAATCACTTATTTTTAGAGGTTGCAAACACTACCTTAGTATACAGATATCTTCTTAAAGAACAAAGTCTAGCCAATGTCACGTACTTTAGGATATCTTTTTAAAGCAACAATTTGAGTGTTTAATAAGGGAAAATAAATTTTTATTCCTTTAACTTTAAAATTTGATTTTGATACACAAAACTTTTATTTTTCGATTATTTTGGGTACAAGTGCTGATGTGCCACCGGATATGAAATACCAACGTAACATCGAAAAATAATAAAAGTGAGACCGAAAAATGCTGATATGTCATGCTTGCACGTTAGTTATTAAACTAAAACAACCGAAAATGAAAAATTTATAATGTACCAAAATCAAACTTTGAAAATTCAATTCATGCAATTGTATCCCTGTATTTAATCCTCAACGGGCCTCTCAAAACTGATAGTAGAGTTGAAGGTAGCTAGCAAAGTAAAATTTAGAGAGCTATGAATATTTCACAGAGATGGCGGCTGGCCTCCATTTTCGTAACCCTCACAAACCTTTTAGCGTTTGCCGCAGCACAATCTTCTTGCATAGACAACGGCAATTACACGAGTTTTAGCACGTACAAGGATAATTTGGAAACAATCTTATCCTCCCTTCCTACAAAGGTGGATATCCATGGATTCTACAACGCCTCCGTGGGGCAGAGCCCGGATACAGCCTACGCCGCAGTGCTGTGCAGAGGGGACATACAGCCAGAAGAATGTCGTAGCTGTATCCAAAATGCCACTGCTGAGTTAGTAAACTCGTGTCCAAATTACAAGCAAGCCGTACACTGGAATGAGCTATGCATGGTGCGGTACTCTAATGAATCTATGTTCGGGATTTTGAGGACTTCTCCAGGGTGGTCCTGGAGGAGTCTCAGAAATGCCTAGAGTCCTGACCAGTATATGGCGGATGTTAGCAAGCTACTGGACGAGCTTAGCCAGAAAGCTTCTGCTGGTGGTGTTCTGAGGAAAGTGGCTGCTGGAAATAGAAGCTCTGCAGATTTTCAAATTATTTTTTCCTTGCATGGTTCAATGTACCCCTGATTTGTCTCCGGAGAATTGCACTGGTTGTTTAGTTCGGGCTGCTGCCAAGATTCCAATATTTTGCCCCAATTCCGTAAGGTGTAGATTACTATCGCCTAGCTGCAATCTTCGTTATATGGGTCTACCCTTTTACAACGAAACCAGGCTTCGTGAATTACAGGCGCTTACCAAGTCGTCGCCACCGCCAGTACTGTTGCCACCACCACAACTGCCTCCACCACCAGTACCAGCTCTGCTACAGCCGCCGCCACCACCACCATCACCACCACCATCAGGTTTGCCACAGGAGCCGGCCGCACCGCCAAGTAAGAGATGATTCATACGTCAATATGAAATTGTTTGCGATAATTCTTTGATTTTCTTTTGTTCTCTCATTTCTACCAAGCACGTAAATATAAAATTGGGGGAAAAAAAATCTTATTTTATCTTTTAGTTCTTCACCAGTGTAAGTTAGTTAGGCATTATATAGTCCTTTACCTTTAGGGAGGTGTATTTGTTCTAGATAGAGATGTTGATTCGGATTGAGTCGGTCGGGCCAACCTGCCCCGCCATTAAAAAATGACGGGTTGGGTTGAAAAATTGGCAGCTCGTTTAGGGGCGGGCCAAGGCAGGGTGGAGTGGAGTGGGTGCCCCGCCAATTTTTTATTTTTTAAAATTTATATTATAATTAATATTTTAAATATTTTATGTATGATTGATAAGTTTTGAACAATTTATATTGTTTGAAATGTTTTAAATATGATTATAAGTTCTAAATGACTTATATAATTTATTATAATTTATCTCTAATTTATTAATTTTAAAATTTTATATTATTTATAATGATTTATTTATTTTTAATGAGTTTTTAACTATGTATATCATTTATAATTGTTTATGTATCATTTTTTAAATTTATTTTTATTCTTTTAAATATTTTTTAAATATTTTTTGAATTTTTTGTCAGGTTAGCCCGCCGAACCCACAACCCATGACATCAATTCGGGCCGGCCCGTCCCGTCTCGCCTGATGGTGGGTCAAGGCGGGTCGGGCGGCCCGAATTGACATGTTTAGTTCTAGACTTTTAATGATTTTTGTAAAGTTTAAAATTCTAGTATTCAATCTAAACTTTTATATATAATCCATAAAAGTTTAGTTGTATTCAAGAAGAATTTTTAAAAGTCATGAATTATTCAAATTTAACTTTAAAAACTTTATAAAAATCTAGAGGTATTCAAAATGTCAATAGACTTTTAAAAACTCCATGTAATTATATTAAGTGCAATAATTAAAGTCTAAGGTACGTACAACAATAAAAAAAATCAATAATTATTTTTGGTTCAACCTAAAGATTTAGACTGACATTTTCAAACTCACACTCTTTTTTTCATATCTATAAAATAGTCTATATATAATACTAGTCTCATACACACTTATTATATTAAAAATAATATATGGGGAATGATATTTACACTCCAAAAATTTATAATTACACTTCACTTTTGATATTTAATGTGCTTTCTTACAAAATTACCCTCAATTAATCATTCCATAATTTTTAAGACTAATATACCCTTATTTATATATCTATATCTTTTCAATCGAGCTCACTATAGGGTTACATAATGAATCTTACCTTTCCTTCTCAAAAATATTTCTTAAAAAAAAATATGAGTGATAAGAACATCAATAAAATATAATATTTGCATAACTAGAGGAAGAAATGTCACACGTCATTTGGAAAAAAATATTTTAAATTTTGATTAAAATTTTGTATAAATTTGGAATGCAAAACAATTTAATTGGAGTAAACCTTAAAGGTAGTAGTTTTTTCACAGCCACGAATCCTATTATTACTTATTTTATTTTCATTGTTATACTCTTTAACAATCTAAAAATTATTCTTTGATCTCATACAATATATTACCAGTGATATAGTTTTTCACTACTACCTTAGAACTATCAAAGCATCATAAAAAATAACTATAAATGCACATAAGCAAATTAGAAATATTCTGAAATAACAAAAAGCAATAATCGAACAGCATAAACCAAACAAGTACTCAAAATGAAAGTTCGCGATCTCTAAAGACACTGATTTACTTGAACTAAAACTTTAGTAATTCAACTGGCTTCGGTTCACATTTGAATTTTCTGCGATTAAAATAACAAGATAGATGTCAATACGTAATATTTAAAAATAAATTTTAACATTGTTTTGGATTAAAAAGTGTGTAATTATGTACGTAATATCAGTAGAAAGTAAAACTAAAGATAAAAAATTGCAATATATTTACCGATTTAAAATAGAGTGTGTGGCTCGTCAATAGATTCCATTGCCCCAACAACTTCTTCTTGGCTGTCAAACAAAGAAAAAGATAATGCATAATTTTCAGTGTTTTGTGAGCATGTACGAGTATTATGTCCCAGACCTCTACATGTACCACATTTTCGAGACTTCTCAACTATTTCAAATTCACTAGGATCACGTCTTGTAGAACCATCATTTTTTCTTTTCTTTAGTGCTCCGAATGGACGTCCCCTACATGAATGAATTTTTGGTTCTTGAACCACTAGAGAGAGTGGTGCATCCACAAGCTGAGAAATTTGTCTCCGGGTGTTGTCTTTCTGAGTAAGAGGCATTGTTTTATATGCACTTTGAAAATCTTTCAACAGACTATCATCATGATCATCCTTAAACTTCAATTCTTCTTCAGAACTTATAAATGACTTTTTGTCAATCCTCCACTGCGGATGAACATTAATAAGTTCCAATTTTCCGTTCATCATACCTCTTATTTGATGTGCACAAGGAAGGCCCATGGTATGCTGAAAATGGCCAGTACACTTGGCTGACAATTTCCCAGAAGTAGCCAATTTATGCTGCTCTAGAATTTGCTCAAGTGCATGATTAGAAACATTTCCAAGAAGATTCTGAAATAGAGGAATGCGAAAATAATGTGGTACTCGAATTTTTTTCATTTTGAAATAGGACCTTGATTTCTTTAATCTGATTTTCAATGGCAAGACATATTTTTTTCTTTTACATCACGTAGGTTACCTGTTGAGACTTGGAGGTATTTCTTGAGCAATGAATGAGCACCCTCAGCTCTTGATGTCACATGGTTCCCAAAATGCAAATAGTGTTCAGACCATGCAAAAACAAACCTCTCTTTATAGGGAAGCCAATTGTTTTTAATATAATCAACAACAATCGACTTTTCCTTGTATTGATTTTCAAAGAGATGCCATGCGCTATAAAAACTTGGTTCATCAAGTGAATACACCACATCAGTCCAAGTTGACAAAAACTTGTCAAAATCTTCTTTTTTGTCAAAAAAACTTCTTGCATTTGGACAAAACATTTTTTTGTATATGCCATATGCACAAGAGATTTGTTGTTCTTGGAAATACCTTGTTGATAGCATTCATCAATGCTAATTCCCTATCTGTAACAATTACTTTTGGACATTCATCAACTCCTAAAATTTTCTTGAATCTCTCTAATGCCCAAATGTAATCTTCCTCTTCCTCCCTCTGCATAAACACGAGACAAGAATAAAATGATGTGTTAAAACTCGATATGCCAATGACATCAAGAAGTGGCATGTTGTATTTGTTGGTCTTGTACGTGCAATCCATAATGAAGACATTCGAGAAATTCTTTGTTAATGCCATTGAGTTCGGGTGTGAGAAAAACAAATGAGTCAAGTGATTATCTTTGTCAAACTCGATGTCATAAATAAATCCCCCTTCGCCAAGTTCTTCTACCAAAGCTTCAATCACTGTTCGCCCTTTCAACTCTTCTTTTTTTATCTTGGATCTTGCATTGTACATGGTTCTTGAAATAGCGTGAACCATTGGTTTACTTTGTCGTAGTGAAGTAAGAATTTCTCGTGGGGCAGAACCAGCCATTGACATAGTTGTAATCATTTGCATGTCCTCTTTGGAAAATCGACGACACATAGGATGGCTTGACAAATCAGTTGAAGGCTCGTGATTATGCGATAAATTCTTAATCTCTATTTTCCAAACACCGTCTCTCTTTTTACCCCATATTTCAAATGGACAATCTATAAGACGAGTTCCTGTGCTCAATCTTTTCCTTTGCTCAGTTGGAACTTGGGTAGGTCGATATTTCCCTCCTCGATCACAACCGATGATGACATAATATTTGGGCTTGGACCTTCTAATGACTGTTATATATCCCTGTTTTAGAGCAGCATTCCGAATGCTTACTTGAAACTCTTCACGACATGCAAAGGTTTTACCCGATAAAGAGAGCAAAGGATTGTGATCTTCAAGACAATTATTCTCCTCGCTTTGTGTTTCTTTCCCTTCTATCAAAATTTCATGTTCAATATTCTCTTTTTGTTGCAGATCTAAATCACCTAAAAAAAATTAAATAATAGCAATCTAATCAAATTTTGTAAACAATAATATTCTGAATTTCCAATAAAAAAAAATATTGAAAGTATTATATGGAGAGCAGCTAGCTGAAAAAATTGCGAACTTGCAATTGTAACTTGCAGTTGAAAACAATTCAGTATGATATTATAGATATATATATATCATAAATGGGTGAATATGCTTAAGCTTATTGATTCAACCGAAGCCAATTATAACATGATCAAAATGGTATCTGTTTACAATGCATTTCATATGTGAATAAAATTTGACATAATCTTATAGCTAGCTTGTGAATTCTCCTTTTCGTTCAGTTATGATACAATACAAACAAATTAAACATGATTCATTTAGCACATAATTTTTTGGTAGATAAAAGAAAAAAAGGCATAGTTGTAACTAATATCATGATTAATAGAAATTTTTTTTTTACTACAAATTAATTTTTATATATATTGAAGATTTATCACCATAAATTTTAATTTCAATTCAAAATTTCAGAAAAATCTCAACTAGGAATTACATTGCAAATGCAAGAAATCAATAGAAAAAAAAACTACTTGAAAATTAAATAATTACCATCCATTGGAGAATGACAATAATCTTCGTAAGAATTTTCTACAATATTTGTGGAGTTGGTAATTTGATCATTCGATCAATATCATCACCAAACTCTAAAAATTGAATACCATCATTCTTCTCCATTGTTAAGGAAGCAAAAGAAGATTAAAAAAAAAAGCGTGAAATTTTCTAAATAAAGCTAATGAAATATAATAGGAAATGTGAATAAATTGTAGGATTGATGAGGGCATACTAGTCTTACAAAAATATGGAAAATTTTAAGTAGGGGTAATTTTGTAAGAAAGCATATAACTATCAAAAGTGGAGTGTAATTATAAATTTTTGGAGTGTAAATATCATTCCCCATAATATATATGCAAATATACTTTCTATTTCTAAAATAAAATAAAAATTTTATCATTCATAATTTTTCAAATTTTAATTACAAAACCTCACGAGATTTAAAATCATATTTACTAAAAATTTTAAATAAATATTATAATACATGACAAAAAATTATAATATTTTACTGATCATAAATTGAAAATAACAATAATTATTTTTTATGATTAATTCATTATTTATTATATAAAATTTGATGTTTTAATTTTTTTCTATAATTTTTTTATCTGTAGATTAATTTTCATTATAAATTAAAATTTTGATAGTGATTTTATTTAATTTGGGAATATTTGGAGTTTTGATTTAAATTCTAATATTCTTAAATTATTTAGGATTAAAATTGAATAAAATGGAAGATTGAGGACTGAATTGCAAATTTTGAGGACTTGAGGGGCCAAATTGCAAATACATGAAACTTGGTGGACACTTGTTATGCAAAATATGTATTCACGTGTGTATTATCACATTTCATCATAAACTTTTGAAGGCAAAACCGAGAGAGAAGAGCAAGAAAACCTCAAGCTCATTTCTTCATCTTCAAATTGCTATATCTTTTGCGTCGATTATCCGATTTCGATTCCGAAAGGTGTTTTGGAATCCTCGAGACGAGACCTTCGATTTGATGTAAGTTTTATTTTGATTCATTATGATTTGGGAATTCGAAAATGACAGAGATCAGAATTGTGTATGAATTATGGTTATTGAACTTCTATGTTGTGTTTTGTTGAAGTTGGGTTGAAGATGGTTGTTGTATCCATTTCGTATGAATTTTCAGCAAGTATTGCAACGTTTCTATTCTATATTCTGCTGGTTTTGATTGAAATTCAGCTGGTATCATTATAGAAGGGTTATACTTGAGTTTCGGGATTGCCGACTTTAACCGTTACGCCGTCGACTTTATGATTTGTAGCTGTTTTGCTATCTTTTATTGAGCTGTGAGTTTGATGAGTCTTAGCTGATATTTGTGGACTTTCAACACTTCATTTCAGATTTTTTTGGTTGCCATCGAGCTCGATATCGTCAACTTTGAACCGGTAGAAGAAGGATCAAGGTTTGGAGTTTAGTTATCAATAGAATTGGATTGATCTTGTGGGCAGAGTTTTGATAGAGGTTTGGTTATGTTGTTGTTCAGATTTGGATAGCTTCTAAGACACCTTGAAACCTCGCAATCGAAAGGTAAAAGTGGACTACTACTTGAATGGGATTATAACTCGAGATGGTTTGTATCGAGTTCCCTAAATCACATACTTATGTGCTTATTTGCTTTTATATGCTTTTAAATGAATGGTTGAATGAGTCTGGATGTTAATGAATGCTATTTTGTTGATATATGTTGCATTCATCTTGTAAGACTTGTTCCTTGATTTCGAAATGAACGGAAACGTTCGATTAGACGATTTGAGGAATTGTATATGTATGGCCTGGGTGGTTGATTTAGCCTAGCGTCTGATTTACATATATAATGGCTTCAAAGTCTAGAGAAGCAAGATAAGTAGCCCCACCTCGATCGGGAGAGTCGGTGGTTAGTTATGATATCTTCTTCTCGGGATCCCAAACGATGAACTAGAGAACCTTGTTTTAAAACATGCATTGTAGTTACTTGTATATCATGAATTTGATATATGCTTTGATTTGCATGTTTAGTTGCTTTTACTGGGAAATATATTTCTCACCGGAGTTATCCGGCTATTGTTGTATTGCATGTGTCATGGCAATAGGCGGGAGTGGAACAGGACAAAAACGAGCTTGAAGAACAAGGGAATGAGGGATTAGTGTGATGACTCGGTATAGATGTGAAGTGCTGTCATGTTATGTTCGTTTCAACGAGTATGATTGTATAATAACTTAGACTTGAACTTTAGTCTAAATTGTTGCTTGTTGAACTTATGTTTAAAGTTAGAGTTGTATAGATGATAGACTTAAACTTGTAATCACATTTGATCTTTATGTGTTTACTTTAGATTTGAGTTTATGTCTATGATGTTTGATAATTGGTTATGGATTCACCTTGATCTTGTTGTGTAACGACCCTAACTCTCTAAATATAAATAAATATGCGGAATTTTTTTTTTTTTTACACTTACTAAGTAAAAATATGTACATACATGCCTATACATATATGCACAGAATAAATAGATTTAAAAATAAATAACTTAAATAAAAATGCAACCTTTAATAAATTAAATATCTGAGTCAAACATTTACTAAAATACTGACATAAGCAAAATAAATAAAATTTGCATGCACTGAAAATATTTAAATAAAATGAGTAATAATATCCACCACTGAAAATAATTAAAATGTATGACATGATAAAAATATTCAAAACATGACGTAGACTCAGACAACGGTCACGGGGTTACTGCATGTCCGCTCATAGGTCCTCGCCGCCGGTGGGTACAACGTCCTCCTCTACGTACTCACCTGCATCATATTAGTGTAGTGAGCCTAGATGCCCAACATGCTAACATAACAAGGGTTTAAAATAATTTAAATCACTTTAATACTAATACATAACATATATATGAATGAGCATACTTAAAAATATCATGAACATAACATAAACTTAAATTAAACTTGAATATCATAATAATACATAAACATTGTTGAGCAAAGTATTTTCTAACATCGAAAGGTCGTCTCCATAGTGTAACCATACATACATTAAATACTGATCAGTGTGGTAAACCAACGTACGTGGCGGTGACGAATCACCTCTTAAATTGGCAGTAAACTGCCCTTCAATAGTTCACATATGGGGACGAATCCCCCTTAAATTGTCACACTACTTCAACTTCCAACATAAAAATTATTTTCTTTTGCTCAACCTTAAACATTAAATCATGCATAAAAATTATTTCATGAATGCATGTACTTAAATAAATGTGTTTCCTTCATATATATTTAATTTAATTTCATACTAACATATAAATATTAAAAATAACTTCCATGCATAAAAATAATTAAATATATATTCAGGACACATGCAATTTCTCATGGGTTGTACTGAACTGCTGGCCCTAAACGCTCAAGTCCACTTTCTTAAATCTGGCCCATTAACACATTTCTAAGCCCAATAAAAATTTCCTGGCCCAATAACACTCTATTCTGGCCCAATGGACCCAAAAGCCCAAAGACTGGCCCAATAATTTCTATGGGCTCTAAAGCCCATAAAAATTAGTGGACTAACTTAAATTAATTATTTAAGCCCACTAAGAAAATTTAATATAGCCCATTAATTTAATTAAACTAATTAGCCCAATTAAACACTTAGACTTATTAATTAACTTAAAAATAAAATACCCGAGCCCAACTAACTTAACCCGGACCCGGACCCAACTAACTTAACCCACTTACTTCCAGACCCAACCCGGACCCATAACTCGACCCGGACCACCCCAAAATCCTACAACACGTCGCCCCCTTTCCCTGTTCTGCTCGGCCGCGAGCAGCAGCCCTTCTAGGGCTGCTGCTGCCCTGCTCCAGCCGCCCCTGGCCGGAGCTCTACCGCCCAGACGTAGCCCACATCTGGGCGGTCCAAACCAGCCCATGGACCCAGCCCCATGCAGCCTAGACCACCATCTTCGAACCCCCTTCTCAGAACCCTAAACCTGCGCCCCATGGAGGCCGATCGAACCAGCTCCAAATCTGGGCTCTTTTGGCTTGAACCATCCGAGCCACTCGAGCCTAGACTCACCTTAGACATCCTAGGGACCTCGACCAGCAGTTGTACGATCCATGGCTAAGAAAAACATGAGTGTATGTCAATCAAGGTGAGAAAAACGTGAGATGCTCAACCACCCGAGCCTTTTTCTGAAAAATTCTTGTAGATCTTGATGCATACACAACACACACATATTTTACTGATATGGCACGAAAATAAGAGAAAGAAAACATGCCTTGCACCGTTGAATGGAAAGAAAAAGACGTAGATGACGATTCCGGGACGACGGGGCGATGAACAACTCGAAGCTTCGAAGAAATCTCGGCTATGGAACCCTTGGAGATTGCTATCTAATGAAGAAGGCTGAAGAACAAGGAGGTGGCGGCTGAATGCTTTGGGTCGTGGGGTTTGGGGGTAGAATTAGGGTGTTTTTAATTAAAATAAATTTTTGGAATAATTGAATATATTAATAAGGATTTTAATTATGAAATATATAACTTAAAAGCTCTAAATAATAATTAAAATCCGATAACTTTAATAAAATCCCGAAATATATAATTAAGGGAATTTTAAAGATAATAAAAAGTCATTATTTTGGCTTATTTTGAATAAAAACGGACTCCTAAAAATATATAAAATTAAATACTGATAATTTTGAGGAAATAAAACTCAAAATAATATTTTTGGGCTCTAAAAATGCTCATGAAATAAATTGGATAGAAAGTTGTCATCTCGTCCGTCCACAGTCCCGTCTACACGATAAAAATAATTTAAATACTAAAAATCATAAAAATCTCAAATTATGAATTAAATGCTTGAAAATAAATATTAGAACTTGCACAATTAATCCACATAATAATTTAACCCATAAATCTAAAATTTTAAATAAATAAATTTCCTAATTATGCATGCGAATTTACGTATTAAAATACCGGGTGTTACAATTCTCCCCCCCTTAAATTGGATTTCGTCCTCGAAATTAAAGTACTTACCCGAACAACTCCGGGTAGCGAGTCCTCATATCTGCCTCGGTCTCCCAAGTAGCTTCCTCCTCCGAGTGATTCAGCCACTGGACTCTGACCATCGGTATGACTCGCGTCCTAAGTCTCCGCTCCTCCCTAGCCAAGATCCGCGTTGGCCTCTCCTCATAAACTAGATCAGGTGGCAACTGCAAGGGCTCGAAATCCAACACATGCGACGGGTTAGAGACATATCTTCGAAGCATGGATACATGGAAAATGTTGTGCACTGCCGCTAGTCCTGGTGGTAGAGCTAAACGGTAGGCCAACGTGCCAACTCTCTCCAAGATTTCGAATGGCCCTATATACCTTGGATTAAGCTTTCCTCTCCGGCCAAATCGTACCACTCCCTTCATAGGTGACACTCTCAGAAACACGTGATCACCTACTGCGAACTCCAAATCTCATCATCGAGTATCTGCGTAACTCTTCTGACGACTCTGAGCAGTCCTCATTCGATCCCGAATCTGAGTCACAATGTCAGCTGTTTGCTGCACGATCTCAGGACCAAGTAAAATCCTCTCACCAACCTCATCCCAATGCACAGGAGATCTGCATCTCCTCCCGTACAATGCTGCATAAGGAGCCATACCTATAGACGACTGAAAACTGTTGTTATAGGTAAACTCCACTAATGGCAGTCTAGTCTCCCATGAGCCCTGAAAGTCGATGACACAAGCTCTCAGTAGATCCTCGAGAACCTGGATCACTCTCTCAGAATGACCATCTGTCTGGGGATGGAACGCTGTACTGAACAAAAGTCTAGTCCCCAATGCGGTGTGAAAACTTTTCCAAAACGCAGACGTAAATCTCGGATCTTTGTCTGATACTATCGACACTGGGATGCCATGCAGTCTAACAATCTCCTTGATGTAAAGCTCTGCATACTGTGTCAACGAGTAAGTAGTCCTCACCGGCAAGAAATGAGCTGACTTGGTGAGTCTATCCACGATCATCCAAATAGCTGTGCAACCTCTGGCACTCCTCGGTAAACCAACTACAAAGTCCATCGTAATATTCTCCCATTTCCATTCCGGAATAGAAAGAGGTCTAAGAAGTCCTGCTGGACGCTGATGCTCAGCCTTGACCTGCTGACAAGTCAAGCACTCTGACACAACTCTCCCGATGTCTCTCTTCATCCCGGGCCACCAATACGATAGCTGCAAATCTCGGTACATCTTCGTACTTCCGGGTGAATGGAGTACGGAGATGTGTGAGCCTCTGCTAGAATCTCAGCTCTCAACTGATCGAAGTTCGGTACCCACATCCTACCACGGTACTGAACAATGTCATCCACAACTGTATACAGAAGACCACCCTTGGCCTCATCTCTCTGTCTCCAACGCTGCAACTCCTCATCTGTAGACTGTCCCTCTCTGATCCGATCCCGTAGAATCGGCTGCACCATCAATACTGACAAGCTCGGTGCATGACCACTCAAGTAAAACTCCAAATCAAACCTCTGAATCTCATTCTGCAGTGGTAACTGCACTGACAAACACGATACCACTGACGAATTCCGACTCAAAGCATCGGCCACTACATTAGCTTTACCTGGATGGTAGCTGATGTCACAGTCGTAATCCTTCACCAACTCCAACCATCTCCATTGCCTCATGTTCAACTCCTTCTGAGTGAAGAAGTACTTGAGGCTCTTGTGATCAGTGAAAATCTTGCACTTCTCGCCATACAGATAGTGCCTCCAGATTTTCAAAGCGAAGACCACTACTGCTAACTCCAAGTCATGTGTCGGGTAGTTCTGCTCATGAATCTTCAACTGCCTCGACGCATAAGCAATAACCTTACCACACTGCATAAGTACTGCGCCTAAACCTAGCTTAGACGCGTCGGTGTACACCACTAACTCCTCGTGTGGTACTGTCATCGCTAAAACCGGTGCAGTAGTGAGTGCTTCCTTCAACTGATTGAAGCTCCTCTGACAGTCTGAACTCCAAATAAACTTCGCGTTCTTCTTGGTTAAGGAAGTCAAGGGTACTGCAATAGAGGAAAAACCCTTGATGAACTTCCTATAATATCCTACCAAACCCAAGAAACCGCGAATCTCCGAAGCATTCCTCGGAATACCCCATTTCTGCACTGCCTCAACCTTCGACTGATCCACTGCAATCCCATCTCTCGAAATAATGTGGCCAAGAAATGCCACCTGCTTGAGCCAAAACTCGCACTTGCTGAACTTGGCATACAAACGATGCTTCCTCAAAGTCTGCAAGGCTGTCTGTAGATGCTGCCTATGCTCCTCAACGCTCCTAGAGTAGATCAAGATATCATCAATGAAGACTATGATGAACTGATCAAGATACGGCTGAAAAACCCGGTTCATGAGAACCATGAAAACTGCTGGAGCATTGGTCATCCCAAATGGCATCACTAAGAACTCGTAATGCCCATAACGTGTCTGAAAAGAAGTCTTGGACACATCTGTATCTCTAACTTGCAGCTGATGATAACCAGATCGCAGATCGATCTTGGAGAACACTGAAGCTCCCTGCAACTGATCAAATAAGTCCTCTATTCTCGGCAGTGGGTACTTATTCTTCACTGTGACCCTGTTGAGCTCTCGATAATCGATGCACAATCTCATACTGCCATCCTTCTTCTTCACAAATAATACTGGAGCTCCCCATGGAGAAAAGCTAGGACAAACAAAGCCTTTCTCTAATAACTCTTGTATCTGCTCCTTCAACTCTTTCATCTCGGTAGGAGCAAGTCTGTATGGTGCCTTAGAGATAGGCACAGTGTCTGGCACTAAGTCGATGCTGAACTCCACATCTCTCACTGGTGGAATTCCTGCAACATCCTCCGGAAAGACGTCCGGAAAGTCACGAACCACATCTATCTCTGATAATGATCTGCTAGATGGTTCTGAGGCCGTGACAATACTCGCTAGAAAAACTTGGCAACCCCGTTTCAATAGCTTCCTCGCCTGAATAAGAGATATCACCTGAGGAATATCACTGCTCTGAGATGCAAGGAAGGTAAACGGGTCGCCTTCTGATGGTTTCACTGACACTGATCTCCGACGAAAGTCAATCGAAGCTCCATTGACTGTCAACCAGTCCATACCCAATATCAAATCAAATCCACTCAATGGCAAAACCACCACATCTGCGCGAATGGAGTGCCCCTGAAGCTCCAACTCCAGTTCTCGAATGACACTAGAGGTAGAAATAATCTGTCCTGACGACATAGTGACATCATAACCACTATCAACAATCTCAGGTGTGATGCCTATCCGTCTGATAAACTCCAGGGAGATAAACGAATGCGTAGCCCCTGAATCTAGCAGCGCAAACGTGGAGTTGCCTCCAACTAGAATTCTCCCTGCACGCAGAAGAATCCCAACAATTTCATACCACTACCAAAATTTCCCCCAAAAATGAAATAATAACCCTTAATTCTAATCACAAGTAAAACATGCTTCTTATTTTAACATGCAGATAGGTAACCCAAATAAAAAATTATTCCACAAAGAAAAAAAATCGAAATTCTTAACCAAAGGAAGAAATTATAAAATACTAGAGGTAAGATATACCGGTGATCAAGGAGGTATCTGGGTCTGCCTCCTCTGCCTGCATAACGAACACTCTACCAGCAGTGTTCTTCTTCCTCGGGCAATTAGCTATCTGGTGCCCTGGCTCTCTACAGTGGAAACAAACTCCTGCTCCCAGAAGACAAGGTCCCAAATGCATCTTTTGACACTTCGGGCAAGTAGGAAAACCTCCAGTATTAGGGGCCCAGCCCCTCAGCTGCTGTGGCCTCTGCTGCTGGTTCGGGACCTTAGACGGCCCAGTATACTGCTTCTTCGCAGGAGGCTGCGAAGATGGTCGCTGAAATCCAGACTGAATCTGTCTCTTCCCCTGCTGTTCTCGCTGTATCTCTCTCCTACCCTCCTCTGACCTCAGTGCTCTACTAACTGCCGCATCATATGTAGCGACGTCCATCATACGTACGTCATGCTTGATATCCGCCTTCAGTCCCTCCACAAACTGCCTCATCTTCTCCGGTGGACTATCTGAAATCAGAGGCACAAAATGACAGCCCCTCTCGAACTGTCTCACATACTCAATCACTGACCTGTCCCCCTGCCGGAGACTCATAAACTCCCGGATCATGCGACTGCGCACATCCTCCGGGAAATACTTGGCGTAGAAGATACGCCTAAACTCCGCCCAAGTCAATGTAGGAAGATGTACTCCCCTGGCAGCACCCTCCCACCAAAGAGCTGCATCTCCCTTCATCATATAAGTCGCACAGTTCACCCTGTCGGCGTCAGTAATCCCCATGTATGCAAAGATGGACTCCAAAGAGCGAATCCACCCCTCAGCCACCAATGGATCGGTGGTACCAGTGAACTCCTTCGGTCCCTTCTTCTGGAACCGCTCAGCTACGTCCTCCTCATGGGACAGTCTAGGACGTGCAGCCTGCTGCTCCAACAGAGCAGTAATCCCTGCCATCATATTAGCATTGGCCTGCTCCAATGCTGCAAGTGGACCTTGGGGTGGAGGTGGAGATCCCTCACGTCTGTTCACAGGTCTGGGAGGCATTCTGCACCACAACATATATCTCTACGTAAATCGCCATGCATAGCTAAGTTCTTTAACATTAATGCTAACTTAAATTCTTAAAAGTAAATCATGCTATAAACACATAAAACTTACAGACCGGTAGCGTGGATTTCTGAGCTCGCATAGCAGTAATGACCCCTCCAAGGACCGTGCTTTGATACCAACTGTAACGACCCTAACTCTCTAAATATAAATAAATATGCGGAATTTTTTTTTTTTTTTTACACTTACTAAGTAAAAATATGTACATACATGCCCATACATATATGCACAGAATAAATAGATTTAAAAATAAATAACTTAAATAAAAATGCAACCTTTAATAAATTAAATATCTGAGTCAAACATTTACTAAAATACTGACATAAGCAAAATAATTAAAATTTTCATGCACTGAAAATATTTAAATAAAATGAGTAATAATATCCACCACTGAAAATAATTAAAATGTATGACATGATAAAAATATTCAAAACATGACGTAGACTCAGACAACGTTCACGGGGTTACTGCATGTCCGCTCATAGGTCCTCGCCGCCGGTGGGTACTACGTCCTCCTCTACGTACTCACCTGCACCATATCAGTGTAGTGAGCCTAGAAGCCCAACATGCTAACATAACAAGGGTTTAAAATAATTTAAATCACTTTAATACTAATACATAACATATACATGAATGAGCATACTTAAAAATATCATGAACATAACATAAACTTAAATTAAACTTGAATATCATAATAATACATAAACATTGTTGAGCAAAGTATTTTCTAACATCGAAAGGTCGTCTCCATAGTGTAACCATACATACATTAAATACTGATCAGCGTGGTAAACCAACGTACATGGCGGTAACGAATCACCTCTTAAATTGGCAGTAAACTGCCCTTCAATAGTTCACATATGGGGACGAATCCCCCTTAAATTGTCACACTACTTCAACTTCCAACATAAAAATTATTTTCTTTTGCTCAACCTTAAACATTAAATCATGCATAAAAATTATTTCATGAATGCATGTACTTAAATAAAATATGTGTCCTTCATATATATTTAATTTAATTTCATACTAACATATAAATATTAAAAATAACTTCCATGCATAAAAATAATTAAATATATATTCAGGACACATGCAATTTCTCATGGGTTGTACTGAACTGCTGGCCCTAAACGCTCAAGCCCACTTTCTTAAATCTGGCCCATTAACACATTTTTAAGCCCAATAAAAATTTCCTAGCCCAATAACACTCTATTCTGGCCCAATGGGCCCAAAAGCCCAAAGACTGGCCCAATAATTTCCATGGGCTCTAAAGCCCATAAAAATTAGTGGACTAACTTAAATTAATTATTTAAGCCCACTAAGAAAATTTAATATAGCCCGTTAATTTAATTAAACTAATTAGCCCAATTAAACACTTAGACTTATTAATTAACTTAAAAATAAAATACCCAAGCCCAACTAACTTAACCCGGACCCGGACCCAACTAACTTAACCCACTTACTTCCAGACCTGACCCGGACCCATAACTCGACCCGGACCACCCCAAAACCCTACAACCCGTCGCCCCCTTTCCCTGTTCTGCTCGGCCGCGAGCAGCAGCCCTTCTAGGGCTGCTGCCGCCCTTGGCCGGAGCTTCGCCGCCCAGACATAGCCCACGTCTGGGCGGTCCAAACCAGCCCATGGACCCAGCCCCATGCAGCCTAGACCACCATCTCCGAACCCCCTTCTCAGAACCCTAAACCTGCGCCCCATGGAGGCCGATCGAACCAACTCCAAATCTGGGCTCTTTTGGCTTGAACCATCCGAGCCACTCGAGCCTAGACTCACCTTAGACATCCTAGGGACCTCGACCAGCAGTTGTACGATCCATGGCTAAGAAAAACATGTGTGTATGTCAATCAAGGTGAGAAAAACGTGAGATGCTCAACCACCCGAGCCTTTTTCTGAAAAATTCTTGAAGATCTTGATGCATACACAACACACACATATTTTACTGATATGACACGAAAATAAGAGAAAGAAAACATGCCTTGCACCGTTGAATGGAAAGAAAAAGACGTAGATGACGATTCCGAGACGATGGGGCGATGAACAACTCGAAGCTTCGAAGAAATCTCGGCTATGGAACCCTTGGAGATTGCTATCTGATGAAGAAGGCTGAAGAACAAGGAGGTGGCGGCTGAATGCTTTGGGTCGTGGGGTTTGGGGGTAGAATTAGGGTGTTTTTAATTAAAATAAAGTTTTGGAATAATTGAAAATACTAATAAGGATTTTAATTATGAAATATGTAACTTAAAAGATCTAAATAATAATTAAAATCTTATAACTTTAATAAAATCCCGAAATATATAATTAAGGGAATTTTAAAGATAATAAAAAGTCATTATTTTGGCTTATTTTGAATAAAAACGGACTCCTAAAAATATATAAAATTAAATACTGATAATTTTGAGGAAATAAAACTCAAAATAATATTTTTGGGCTCTAAAAATGCTCATGAAATAAATTGTATAGAAAGTTGTCATCTCGTCCGTCCACGGTCCCGTCTACGCGATGAAAATAATTTAAATACTAAAAATCATAAAAATCTCAAATTATGGATTAAATTCTTGAAAATAAATATTAAAACCTGCACAATTAATCCACATAATAATTTAACCTATAAATCTAAAATTTTAAATAAATAAATTTCCTAATTATGCATGCGAATTAACGTATTAAAATACCGGGTGTTACATGTTGTATTGTTCTTGATACAAGATAAGATTATGATCTTGTTAATACATTCACTTACCTTGCCTCATGCTTGTTGGAACTTGTATAGTATTTCTTGCATTTGTTGAGCTGATATATTGAAGCTAGGACATCTTTTGACAGCAGCTGAGCTACTGCATAATTTGCTGGCTGAATGGCCTGCGCACGGGCGATCCCTGCTCGCGCGCGTGCGCAGGCCAAGCCAAGGGGGCCGCTGCCCCCTTGAACTGCGCGCGCGCGGGGAGCACCCCTCGCGCAGGCGCAGCACACTTTTAAAAAAATAAATAAATAAAATTTGGCTTTTGAATTTAGCCTCTAGTCTTGAATCTTGGATTGTTTTTAGTAATTGAGAGATTATGAACTGGGTCGTCACAACAGGTGGTATCAGAGCAAGAAAAATTCTGGACTGAGTTAGATAGCGAGTGGGGTAGATCGAGTCATCTTCCTTGATTATTCATTTTATTATGCTATGATTTAATTACATAACTGAATTACATGTGGTAAATGCTGGCATGGTTTACTTTCAAGTATTTTATTACATGATGTTGTATTTATTTTATTTGAAAGTATGATGTAAGATGGTTAAAGATGCATGCTTACTGGAATATCTGAAATGATTAGAGGCATGTGTTTTGATAAATTATGATATGCTACCTGATTATCTGAATTGATTGGAAGCATGTCGTGGTTGAATACTTCGATTATTTTTTTAAGATTGAATCAGAACCGAGTTTTGATCAGAGGTAAGATGATCAGAGGAGGACTGAGATAGATTGATGATTGTGGTATTCTCACCCTTTTGATAATCAGATATGTCTCGACGACCTGGACGACCACCTCTTAGACCGCAAGCTCCTACTCCTCTGCCAGAACAGACAGTTGTAGCACCGATAGTACCTCAAGCCGCAGTCCCGAGCAATGAACAGGGAAGTACCTCTCAAGATATGACAGATATGACTGCCACTCCGATGGAAACATTATTGAGAAGATTTCAATCATACCATCCGCCTACTCTGAATGGTACTGAAAATGCAGTTGTATGTGAAGGATGGCTCGATGACATGGAGATGTTGTTTGATTCGCTTGATTATGGTGATGAACGGAGAGTCAGATTAATTGGACATCAGTTGCATGAGGTTGCGAAGAGCTGGTGGTCCACGACCAAGAAAGCTTTGGAGCGTAGAGGAACTGTACTGACATGGAATGTCTTCAAAACTGAGTTTTACCAACGCTTCTTTCTAGTGTCTTACCGCAAAGATAAAGGTGCAGAATTTGCGAACCTGAAGCAGGGTAACTTAAATATTGAAGATTATGTTGCAAAATTCACTACATTTCTACGTTTTGCTCCACATGTTGCTGATAGTGATGAGGCAATGGCTGATCAGTTCATTAATGGACTGACTCCGGAGGTCTTTACTTTGGTAAACACAAGGCGACCGAATAATTTTGCTGATGCTTTGAACAGTGCCAAAGGAGCGGAAGCTGGTTTGATACAACAGCGAGGAGCTTCGTATATCGCTCAGCCTCCGAGACAGCCACAAACCTCAGCTCCCATTTCGCAACAACCTCCTTGATTTGAAAGTGGTGGTAGTAGCAGTGGCAAGAAAGGATATTTGCAAGCTCGAGGGAAACAGTTTAAGAAGTCAGGGAGCAGTTCTTCGAGTTCCAGTGGTACGAAACAGAAGTCAGGAGTGTTTTGTAAGAGTTGTGGTGGAGGTCATCCAACCGATCAGTGCCGAGGTGTATCTGGGAGGTGCCATATATGACATCAGACTGGCCATTTTGCAAGGGTGTGTCCTCAGAGAGGTTCTGGACAATCACAAGGTGCAGAGTCATCACGATCAGTGGCTCAACCTGCGAGGCAAGCCTCTTCTGTTCATTCCTTTCAACCACCACATCCACAGCAACAGCCAAGGTCAGGAGGAAGTCAGACAGGCAGTCAGACACAGAGACAACAGGCTCATGTCTTTGCACTGACGGAGGAACAGGCACAGGGAGCACCAGATGATGTGATTGCAGGTAACTGTTCTATTTGTGGTTATCCTGCATATATATTGATAGATACAGGTGCATCCCATACGTTTATCTCTGCATGATTTGCTTCATTACATGCTTTGCCTGTTGAAACATTGCCTGTTGTAGTATCTGTTTCTTCTCCTTTGGGGAAAGGTCTTATATCTATTCAGACAGTTAAGAATTTTTTGTTACAGTATGATGGTAATGAGATTGAGATAGAGATAGATTGTTTTGTACTTGGTTTGTCTGATTTTGACTGCATTATTGGGATTGATATGCTAAACAAGTACAGAGCTACCGTGGATTATTTTCTGAAGATAGTGAGGTTCAGACCTGAGATGGCTGGAGAATGGAAATTCTATGGTAAGGGTTCTCGTGCTAAGATTCCTCTGATTTCTGTATTATCAATGACCCGACTTTTGCAGAAAGGAGCGGAGGGATTTATTGTATATGCAGTTGATGTTTCGAAAACTAGCCTGAACCTGGCTGATTTGCCAGTGGTTAGTGAATTTGCGAATGTTTTTCCTGATGAAATTCCAGGACTACCTCCGTATCGTGAGATTGATTTCATTATAGAACTGATGCCAGGTACAACACCGATTTCTAAAGCACCTTATCGAATGGCACCAGTGGAATTGAAAGAGTTGAAAGATCAGTTGGAAGATTTACTGGCCAAGGGATACATTCGACCCAGTGTTTCTCCTTGGGGTGCTCCAGTATTATTTGTACGCAAGAAAGACGGTTCAATGAGATTGTGTATCGACTACCGACAACTGAACAAGGCAACGGTAAAGAACAAATACCCTTTGCCTCGTATTGATGATTTATTTGACCAGTTGCAGGGTTCTTCTGTGTATTCCAAGATCGATCTGAGATCTGGATACCATCAGCTGAGAGTTAGGGATTCTGATATTCCGAAAACTGCGTTCAGAACCAGGTATGGCCATTATGAGTTTATAGTTATGCCGTTTGGTCTGACAAATGCTCCAGCTGTGTTTATGGCTTTGATGAACCGGGTGTTTCAGAAATATCTCGACGATTTTGTGATAATATTTATTGATGATATTCTGATATATTCAAAGAATCTGATTGATCATTCTGAGTATTTGAGAACTGTGTTGTAAACTCTGAGATCTGAGAAACTGTATGCTAAACTGTCAAAATGTGAGTTTTGGCTGAAACGGGTTATATTTCTTGGACATATCATATCTGGAGATAGTATAGCTGTTGATCCAAGTAAAGTCGAGGCAGTGATCAGTTGGTCGAGACCAACATCTGTTCCTGAGATACGTAGTTTCATGGGTTTGGCTGGGTATTATCGCCGGTTCATTAAAGATTTTTCTAGTATTGCGAAGCCGATTACTCAGTTAACTCAGAAGAATGCTCCATTTATCTGGTTTGAAGCCTGTGAATGCAGTTTTATTGAGTTGAAGAAGCGATTGACCAGTGCACCAGTCTTGACGATTCCTTCAGGTACTGGTGGTTTCACTGTTTACTGTGATGCATCTCATCGAGGTTTGGGGTTTGTTTTGATGCAGTGAGGGCATGTGATTGCTTATGCCTCGAGACAATTGAAGCCTCATGAGACCAGATACCCGATTCATGATCTTGAATTGGCCGCCATCATATTTGCTTTGAAGATTTGGCGACATTATTTATACGGGGAACAGTTTGAGATTTATTCTGATCACAAGAGTCTGAAATATTTGTTTTCACAGTCAGAACTGAATATGAGACAGCGGAGATATCTTGACTTGCTTAAAGATTTTGATTGTAAATTAGATACTATCCGGGAAAATCGAATGCAGCAGCTGATGCATTGAGTCGAAAGGTATGTTCTCTATCTTTATCGACGATTGGTGTATCCCATTTGATTGAAGACTTTTGTTGTTCTGGATTAGTATTTGATATGAATTATCAGCCTCTTCAACTTTATCAAATTCAAGTTGAACCAGAGTTACTTTTGAGAATTAAAGAAGCTCAGAAACTTGATCAGAATGTGCAGAATTTGATTGAAAAAGTCCGATCAGGGCATGTGTCTGAATACCAGGTTTGAGATGATCTTTTGTATGTAAACAATTGCCTTGTAGTGCCTGATATTTCTGATGTGCGACAACAACTACTGAAAGTGGCTCATTGTAGTCGTTATAGTATTCATCCTGGAGGTAGGAAGATGTATAACGATTTGAAGACTCGATACTGGTGGAAACCAATGAAGTCCGATATCATTGATTTTGTGTCTCGATGTCTGAATTGCCAACAGGTAAAGGCTGAGAGAAAGAAACCGCCTGGTTTGTTACAGAGTTTATCAGTGCCGGAATGGAAATGGGATCATATTTCCATGGACTTCGTGACGAAGTTACCTCGATCTTCTAGAGGTTGCGATGCTATCTGGGTGATTATCGACAGATTGACGAAGTCAGCGTGTTTTATTCCTTATCGTATGACATATAGACACGATCAAATGGCAGAGCTTTATGTCCGAGAAGTTTTCAGATTGCATGGAGTGCCAAAGTCTATTGTATCAGATCGTGATCCTCGATTTACATCTCACTTCTGGCACAGTTTACAGAGTGCTTTGGGTACTCAGTTACACTTGAGCACAGCCTATCATCCACAGACAGACGGATAGTCTGAGTGTACCTTTCAGACATTGGAGGATATGTTGAGAGCTGTAGTGCTTGATTTTGGCACGAGTTGGCAAGATTCACTACCACTTTGTGAATTCTCGTACAACAACAGCTATCAATCGAGTATTGAAATGGCTCCGTTTGAAGCTTTGTATGGAAGGAAGTGTCGATCACCTCTTTTCTGGGATGATATTTCTGAGGTACCTGACATTGGACCTGATATGATTCGAGATATGACTGAACAAGTGAAGCTTATTCAGAAGAGAATGAAGACAGCTCAGGATAGACAATCGAAGTATGCCAATATTCGACGTCGACCTTTGTCTTTTGAACAGGGGGATCATGCATTTTTGAAGATTTCTCCATTCAGAGGCACTGTACGATTTGGCAAGCGAGGGAAGTTGTCTCCACGTTATATTGGTCCGTATGAGATTCTGGAGAGAATAGGAAATCTTGCCTATCGATTAGCTTTGCCTCCATCCTTATCTGGAATACATGATGTCTTTCATGTATCGATGCTTCGAAAATACCTTGCTGATGAATCTCATGTGCTTCAACCTGATGAGGCTGAACTCGACGAAACCTTGAGTTATTTTTAAAAGCCAATTCAGATTCTTGATCATAAGGACAAGCAACTTCGAACAAAGACTATTACGCTTGTGAAAGTTCAGTGGAGTCGTCATGGTATTGAGGAAGAAACTTGGGAGACGGAATCAGATATGCGACAACGATTTCCAGAGATGTATCAATGATGTGAGTTCTCCTTTAGTTCTCTGTTATTTGATATATCTTATGTGCTGATAGTACTTGCGATTTCGAGGACGAAATAGAGTCTTAGTGGGGGAGAATTGTAACGCTCGAAATTATTTAATTTTAATCCGAGAATATTTAATTTGGGAATATTTGGAGTTTTGATTTAAATTCTAATATTCTTAAATTATTTAGGATTAAAATTGAATAAAATGGAAGAGTGAGGACTGAATTGCAAATTTTGGGGACTTGAGGGGCCAAAATGCAAATACGTGAAACTTGGTGGACACTTGTTATGCAAAATATGTATTCACGTGTGTATTATCACATTTCATCAGAAACTTTTGAAGGCAAAACCGAGAGAGAAGAGCAAGAAAACCTCAAGCTCATTTCTTCATCTTCAAATTGCTATATCTTTTGCGTCGGTTATCCGATTTCGATTCCGAAAGGTGTTTTGGAATCCTCGAGATGAGACCTTCGATTTGATGTAAGTTTTCTTTTGATTCATTATGATTTGGGAATTCGAAAATGACAGAGATCAGAATTGTGTATGAATTGTGGTTATTGAACTTCTATGTTGTGTTTTGTTGAAGTTGGGTTGCAGATGGTTGTTGTATCCATTTCGTATGAATTCTCAGCAAGTATTGCAATGTTTCTATTCTATATTCTGCTGGTTTTGATTGAAATTCAGCTGGTATCATTATAGAAGGGTTATACTTGAGTTTTGGGATTGCCGACTTTAACCGTTACGCCGTCGACTTTATGATTTGTAGCTGTTTTGCTATCTTGTATTGAGCTGTGAGTTTGATGAGTCTTAGCTGATATTTGTGGACTTTCAACACTTCATTTCAGATTTGTTTGGTTGTCATCGAGCTCGATATCGTCAAATTTGAACCGATAGAAGAAGGATCAAGGTTTGGAGTTTAGTTATCAATAGAATTGGATTGATCTTGAGGGCAGAGTTTTGATAGAGGTTTGGTTATGTTGTTTTTCAGATTTGGATAGCTTCGAAGACACCTTGAAACCTCGCAATCGAAAGGTAAAAGTTGACTACTACTTGAATGGGATTATAACTTGAGATGGTTTGTATCGAGTTCCCTAAATCACATACTTATGTGCTTATTTGCTTTTATATGCTTTTAAATGAATGGTTGAATGAGTCTGGATGTTAATGAATGCTATTTTGTTGATATATGTTGCATTCATCTTGTAAGACTTGTTCCTTGATTTCAAAATGTACGGAAACGTTCGATTAGACGATTTGAGGAATTGTATATGTATGGCCTGGGTGGTTGATTTAGCCTAGCGTCTGATTTACATATATAATGGCTTCAAAGTCTAGAGAAGCAAGATAAGTAGCCCCACCTCGATCGGGAGAGTCTGTGGTTAGTTATGATATCTTCTTCTCGGGATCCCAAACGATGAACTAGAGAACCTTGTTTTAAAACATGCATTGTAGTTACTTGTATATCATGAATTTGATATATGCTTTGATTTGCATGTTTAGTTGCTTTTACTGGAAAATATATTTCTCACCGGAGTTATCCGGCTATTGTTGTGTTGTATGTGTCATGGCAATAGGCGAGAGTGGAACAGGACAAAAGCGAGCTTGAAGAACAAGGGAATGAGGGATTAGTGTGATGACTCGGTATAGATGTGAAGTGCTGTCATGTTATGTTCGTTTCAATGAGTATGATTGTATAATAACTTAGACTTGAACTTTAGTCTAAATGGTTGCTTGTTGAACTTATGTTTAAAGTTAGAGTTGTATAGATGATAGACTTAAACTTGTAATCACATTTGATCTTGATGTGTTTACTTTAGATTTGAGTTTATGTCTATGATGTTTGATAATTGGTTATGGATTCACCTTGATCTTGTTGTATTGTTCTTGATACAAGATAAGATTATGATCTTGTTAATAAATTCACTTACCTTGCCTCATGCTTGTTGGAACTTGTATAGTATTTCTTGCATTTGTTGAGCTGATATATTGAACCTAGGACATCTTTTGACAGCAGCTGAGCTACTGCATAATTTGCTGGCCGAATGGCCTGCGCACGGGCGAGCCCTGCTCGCGCGCGTGTGCAGGCCAAGCCAAGGGGGCCGCTGCCCCCTTGCACTGCGCGCGCGCGGGGAGCACCCCTCGCGCGGGCGCAGCACACTTTAAAAAAAAAAAAAAATTGTCTTTTGAATTTAGCCTCTAGTCTTGAATCTTGGATTGTTTTTAGTAATTGAGAGATTATGAACTGGGTCGTCACAATATATATTTATAATAATATATAATATGTATATGATTAATATATTAACATAGTTTTAATAATTTATTAGCACGAAGATATATATATATATTATAAATAAAGATACTATATAAAATTAAATGTATTCAAATTTTATAGAGGTATATTAATTTCTTAATTACATTAAATTAATATCACTTATCGATTTTTTTAAACCAAATTGATAATTAAAAATTATTTACATTGATAGATTAAAATATTTTAAAGAAATATAAATAAAATTTATTGACACTCGATTAATAATTATAATAAATAAAATCAAAATAATGAATTAAAAAATTCATAGGATTCTAGAAAAATTTTACAAATGTCAATAAATGTCATGAAAAATAAATCTATAAGATTCTGTGAAAATCTTTAAAAATCTGTGAAATTCTATAAAAGTTTGTAAAAATTCATCAACTTCACAAAAGTTTTTCATTTAAAAAAAAGTCAGTAAATATCTGCAACGAATACATCCCCCTATTTTTTATCGATTTGAATAAGTGTACAATTTTAGCCGAAAATCGCTTAATTAAGCTATAAAATCCAACAATTTTACCCGAAAATCGTTGACAATTAAGCTATAAAATCTAATTATATGACAACGAATTTGGGGATTTTTTTTTCCTTTTTTTGTTTTTGTTTTTGTTTTCATAGATCTATTTTCGGATATTCTTTTTTTAAAAAAAAATTATAATTTCGGTTTGATGTGGTGGAATTTAATATCACATTCCACTAGAATTATTTCTCACTAAATTGAAAATTCCCAATTTTGTTGTTATGTCATATTTTGCATCCTAGTAAGCTATTATCTAGTTAAAATTAGGCAATCCAATAAAAATAAAAAACAGACCAAAATAGCTAAAGATAAAAAAAGAATAAATGTAAATTTAGATTAATTTGGTTTTTTTTCTCTTATAAATTACACGTCATGGAAATTCCTGTGAGATTGTTTCACATCGTCAATTTTGTGAAACAGATCTAGCTCCAACCCGACTAAACATTTTAAAAAAATGTTTTACTTTTGATATTGAAATTATTACTTTAAGCATTAGGTATGAAATAGATTAACCTTTTTTACAAAACCTATTTATTACATATTTATACAATTATATTATATATATATATATATATGATTAGATCATTTTATTATATTTTAAGAAAAATTACTTTTTTCCTCCTATATGTTGTCACTTTGCGATTTTGGTCTTTTATATTTTTAGATTTCAGTTTTAGTCCACTATCTTTGTTTTCTTTCTTTTGGCAATTTTAGTCTTTTTTTTTCGATATAACGTTGATGTGACACTAATGTAGTGCTGATGTGGAGCTAACGTATATAATGTCACGTAAGTATTTTTGAAGAAAAAAGACTAAAACTGCCAAAAAACATAACATATAGGACTAAAACTGAAAAATAAAAATATAGAGGATCGAAATAGTAAAGTTGCAAACATACATGACCAAATTGCAGTTTTTCCAATATTTTATTATATAATTATCATCAATATTTCATCTTTTATTTTCTGTCAATCACTAATAATTTTTATTATCATTTTTGAAAATCGTGTTTACTTTGTAGTATAGATCGGGTGTCTTTTATATTAGTATATTGGGAAAAAACCGGATTTCGTTCCTCTAGTTTGGGATTTGTCCCAACTTGGTCCCTCTTCTTTTCCATGTGCCAAATTAGTCCTTCTACTTTCAAAACATGTCCGATTTTAGTCCCCGCAGTTTTTCCAGGCGTTATTATTGACGGGAATTCATCACATGCGCTGCACATGACATTTTCTCTACCAAAATTAGACTCAAAAACCCTAAACCCATTTCTCTTCTTCTCGACCTGTCTGGATTCCTCCCCGACCCACCACAAAACAAGTTCGATTGCGATTTTATTTTCTGCTCAAGATTTTTTTTAAATTTTTAAAATTGTTTTCTTCATTTATTTTTTGAGATCGTTTCCAGCAATATTTTGAACATGATTAAAGTTAGTTTGTATTCACTTGTGGCAACATCTTTATATTAGTGTCAATGATATGCAAATGCGTTGAGAGATTAAATCTCATGTTACCTATTTATTTAATTTTTAAAAAAAAATTAGAGGAATTTAATTTTTTGTTTTAGAATCAAAAATTTTCTGATCGTATTATATATATATATATATAATATTGTTATCTTCTATTTCTTTTTTAACTTTCTCCATTATTGTGATTGTCCAGAAATTAGTCGCTGGATTCACGCTAATCGAAAGCGGTGGTGATTTATGGACTATGGCTATACGAAGTAAACATTCTTTGGAATTCACTCCACATTATGGTAATATTTATATTTGAAACTTTTTCACTTTTAGTTTTTGTCAGTTAGATTAAATTTTAAATAACTTTATTGAGTGTGAATTCTTTTTTAAACAGGCTATATTGGAGAACCTACTTGTTTTACGATCAAATTATATTATAATGGTACAATGGAAACTAGTTTCCAGAAGAAATCATACAAAGGTGGGAGTGTTGAATTTTTTCGATTACGTTGATTTAGACAAGATAGGTTTGATTGAACTTTGGGGATATGCGGAGGAGGTCGGATGTACGGAGAAAGCTAAATTCAGATTTTGGCACAAATTTGGAAAAACATTGAATATTGGGAGATATTTGGACAATGACGAGACTGTTCTTGATATTATGAATCATATTCCTAGAAACTTTGAAGTAGAAATTTATATAGAACATGTTGATTGCGTTACAATTAATCAGATAGATGCGACTGTTGGTTTAGAGAAAACAGGACTTGACTTAGTGATAAGTGGTAGCCAGAGTGAGGATGATATTAGTTCAAACAATGATGAAGATACAGATGAATTTTGTGAAAGTGAGTTTGACTTTGAGGAAGACGATCAATTGTTTGACAATTTTGTTGATACGAGCATTCAAATTTCAGAGAAGGAAAATTTAGGAACTCGAGAAGATATTTCTATTGAGTTGCTGTCAAGAATGCAACAAGATGAAGGAGACGATGATTGTGCAAATAGTGGTGATATGGGAAGTGCTACTGATTCAGAAGATGATGATTCAAACAGATTTCTAGCTTATGACCCAAATGTAGATTCAAAAAATCCTGATTTGAAGCTTGGTATGATATTCAGTTCGAAAAAAGAGGCAAAGTTTGCTATCGAAAGTCATTGTATAAGACGAGGGATGATGATAAAGTTTGTGAAGAATGATAAGAGCAGGCTATGAGTTCGGTGCAGAAATGAAGGTTGTGGATGGGCTATTCTTGTGTCAAAAATGAATAAAGATTCTTGTTGGCAAGTAAAGACATTTGAATCTGAGCACAATAATTGTTATTGGAATTATAAAAATAAAACCATCTACTCAAGTTGGTTGGCCAAAACCTTTGCGAAGAAATTCAAATCAAATTCTAAGTTGGGGACTAAAGAGTTCAGGCAAGAGCTATGCGATACTTTGAAGACAAGTATTACAAAGAAACAAGCTTATCTTGCAAAGGGAAAATCACTTAAGATAGTGGAAGGCAGTATAGAAGAACAATTTAGCAGGATAAGAAATTATTGTGCTGAATTAAAGAGGTCTAATGAAGGTGCTTCAGTGATTCTAAAGTTGACAGAAGATGATGTTAGTCCAAGATTTCAAAGACTTTATGTTTGTTTTTCTGCTTGCAAAGAAGGTTTTAAAGAGGGATGTAGGCCTGCGGTTGGTGTGGATGGTTGTTTTCTAAAGAGCAAGAATGAGGGGCAGTTATTATCAGCAGTTGGGCTAGATCCAAACAATAACATATTCCCTATTGCTTATGCCATGGTTGAAAGAGAGACGAAAGACAATTGGATATGGTTTTTACAACTTTTGGACAATGATATTGTTTTTGAGGATCAACATGCTTGGACATTCATGTCTGACAATCAAAAAGGCTTGGTTCCTGCCTTTGAGCAATTGTTTCCAAATGCTGAGAATAGATTCTGTGTTAGGCACCTCCATAGCAACATGAAACACGATGGCTTTAGAGGTGTAGCGATTAAGAATGCTCTTTGGGCCGCTGCGAGAGCAACAAGAGTTGAAGTATTCAATAAACGAATGGAACAGTTGAAGAAAATTGATGAAAATGCCTATAAGTGGTTGGCGAAAAAACCTGAACATCACTGGTCCAAGTCATATTTCAGCACTGTTCCAAAATATGACATACTTCTTAACAATATGTGTGAATGCTTCAACAGCTTCATATTGGATGCAAGAGAAAAACCTATCATTCCGATGTTCAAAGCAATAAGAAATTTGTTGATGGTTAGATTTCAAAAGAACAGGGCAAAGGCTGAGAAATGGAATGGTGTAATATGTCCCAAAATTAAGGCCGTGTTGTCAAAATATTATTTGGAAGCATCTGGATATAGTCTCATGATGTCTGACGAGACACACTATCATATCTCGGGGCCAGACCAACAACACTCTGTGGACCTATCGAGGATGACTTGCAGTTGTCGAAAATGGGATTTGACAGGAATTCCTTGCTCGCATGCCATCTGTGCTATTTGGTGCAACAGAAAAGATCCAGAATCTTATGTACATCGTTATTACAGTGTCGAGACGTACAAACGAAGTTATTCGAGACCAATCATGCCCACTAATGGACCAGATTTGTGGCCTGCATGTCATTTAACCCCTCCGTTGCCACCGTTGTTTAAAGAAAAAGTTGGGAGGCCAGCAAAATTGAGAAGGCGGGATCCAGATGAATTACCGGCTTTGAACCAAACAAAGCTAAAAGGTTTGAAATGAAATAACAAATGCAGGAGTTGTGGCGAGATTGGTCATAATCAGAGGAGTTGCAAGAGACCTAAATCTAGTGATGTAGATGTAGCGGCGCACCAAAATGAAGGGATAGAACATGAATCAGCACCTCAAGAATGTAATGAAATGGAAATAGGTCTAGCTACACAATGCAGCAGCACGATATCAGATGCAGGTGGAAGAATCCTTCCCACCAAGAAGGTAGCACATGATGAGTTGGTTTCAAACAACAGAAAAAAACTACAGGTTATTAAATTTTATGCATTTTAAAGCAGAATACTATGTGTTCTGTCATCTGTGTGCCATATTAATGTTTTTTTTTAAATCTACATTATTGTTTACAGGTTAAACGTAAGAGTGCAAGTGGACTAAAGATTAAAAACAATTCTACCACTATATCATCAGTCCATGTAAGTGAAATGAATTGTCTATGATTTTTTTGTTCTTGTCGGATACATTTTAGTTTTGTAAATTTTATGTTTTAGGTTAATCACATATTCAACAAACCAGATCATGTAATTGTCAAAGGTGGAAAGAACTTTGTGACGGTAGCGGGACTACGAGCTTCATTAACTGACCAAGAAAAAAAAAACACAAGCATATTCATCAAGAGTTGCAAAGGAGAAGAGTGCCTCTTCATCAATGAAAGCATCCACTAACAAGTAGTAATATTTTAATTGTTATAAGTTTGTTATGGGTATGTTGGATTTATTATCGTCATTTTTGTTACTCAATGGGATGTGACGATCTTCTTGTAATTTGGGTAGGACAACTTTTTATTGGTGGATATCAATATGGTCATTTTGGCATGTGGTGATGTTTTTTTTTTTTTTCTTTTTTGGACAAAATTTTGTTGGTGAATTTTATGTTTTATGTTATGGTGCATATTAATATTGCTAATGAAGGTCATCATTTTTCAAATCATATTATATATCTCTACTCTAATATTTTTTTTAAAATATAAACATATTATTATCTATATTAAAGGAACAACATGATGAATTAAAAGATAAAAGGCTTCCAAGGAAACGTAAATACCTATAGATTTGGCACAATGAACTCATCATTGTGTTTATCACAATATTGTATACCTTTTATTTTATATTTGTTAATATAAAGATATTATCTAAAACAACGCACGACATGATGATTGTAAAAGTAAAAAAATTCAAATGAAATATAAACAATTGTATGTTAATACAAATGGCCAGTAGTAATAGCAAATCTAATCTATCAAGTGCAAAAGAGTCAAATATACCATTTATCTCTTCAGATATTTCTGCAACTCTTAGCGTGTGATTGCGATTCTCAAGTGTTAAATTTTATTGGGCATCTAATAACTCGGCTATTTTTTAGATTTTGTTATTGAACAGTTGAACTTGAACCACAACCAGAAGTTGGAAAATTCTTGCCACCAGTGGGAAATTAAGCATTTGGAGGTTGTTTCTCCATATATATATCCCAAAAGCTTTCAATGCTTCTTTCTTGCTCCAAATGGCTTACCATTTACGCAAATTAACCCGCGTCTCATTAATAAGCACATCCAAAAAAGGAGTTAGTAAGTTGCAGATTTAATACACCAATCGATCCTACAACATTATGAGAGCCAAACTACCAGCAAAGTCTTGTAATAGAAGAGAAGAAAAAAATTGAATTAAAAGAAACAACAGTTTTATCTACATTACTTCATTCAATTTTTACGTAAAATTAGATATATTTGTAGAAGGACATACAAAGCCTGATGTGAACGAGTAGCAAAGCAAGTCGCGAACGAACCTGTTAGGTGGTGAGTTGGCGAGGACGTATCGTTGCTGGAAACGTGTAATCCACCCTAAAATTGTCGAATTCTAATGTATATTTGAGCATTTACAGCTTTCATTTGGGCGAATATGGGAGGAATCGTGACAAATCGAGAAGAGGATAGATGAGTTTAGGATGCTTGAATCTAATTTTGGGATAAAAAATGTCATGCGCAGAGCATGTGATGAATTCCCGTCAATAATAACGCCTGGACAAACGGCGGGGATGAAAATGGGACATGTTTTGAAAGGTGGGGGACTAATTTGGCACATGGAAAAGAAGAGGGACCAAGTTGGGACAAAGCCCAAACTAGAGGGACGAAATCAGGTTTTTTCCCTTGTTAGAATATATATGTAGCGGAATAAAAAAAAATAAAGGCATCGAATTTTAATGTGATTCGATCAAATCAAGATACATCCACGGGTCACACCCAGATAATGTAAAAGTATCAATGTGTACTACAATAATGCAAATGATTTATTCAATTAACAAAATACTATCTCTTCTCTATGATGAAAACTTCAGTAAATTCATTTGACGAGCAAGACTCGTTTTTTACTCCACTCTACTGGAACTCCCTTCGATGTGGCAGGTCGTTCTCTCCCGAGAAAATCACCTTTCTCTTCCAAAGAATGTGTCAGTACTGAACTTCAATATGAGTATGTGTACCATGAGAAATTCAAACTATCATTACATAATGAATCTCAAGGATGTTGTGACACAAATGATACTCTCTCATTTCTCCTTCAGAAAAGTGTCACGATCAATCAAAAGCAATCATACATTTTTTTGTTATAATTTCCCAAAATTTTGAATTTTTAATAATATTTATATATTTGACATTTTTTTAATAAAACATCACACAATCACATATTCAATCATTAAAATAAATTCTTAAATAATTTCCAAATAAATTTTCGCATTAGAATATAATCCGTTCAAATAATTTGAATATCTTACTAAATAATTAATAACAATTGAATTCAAGTTAAACTTAATAAATAAATGAAGTTATAAATGAATATTCTTTTTTTTTTGAAGAGATAAATGAATATAGTTATATGCTCTTGATTATATATATATATATATATATATATATATATATATATACTTTAAATTAGGGAAAACTGATTCTCGGTTTTGTAATTGGTATCTAAGTTTTATTTAATTTGGCCATGTCATCCGATAATTCATCATTAATTTAGTAAACTAATTTGCAGTTTTTTTTAACATTTTTAGTTCTTCAATGTAGTGGTGACATGACATCGAAAAATGATGGCGTATCCAATACTACATCAACATTCTAATGACAAATGAATAAAACTGAAAAAAGAAAATGTAAATTAGTAGACTAAAAATGAATAACGTTCAAATTACATGAGAAAAATGTATTTTTCTCTTTTAATTCGTTTGTTAGAATTTATCAAACTCTTGAATTTCTTATATAATTTTTATGGTAATTATTTATCGGCTAATAGTATACATATCAATTATTATTCCAATCCTTAGAAATAATTGTAATTAATAGATGAATTTACCAATCTTTTGAAGTATTTATATATTATTTAAGAGTAATTCTATAGGAACAAATATATTTGTATAACACTACTTACAACACAAAAAAATTAGATACAAAAATTTTCATTTATCGAAATCTAATTATATTATAGCAAAATCTCATCATATAATTGATGTAAAATTTGGTGTACGGTATATTTGTTTTACCTTTTAACATTATTCATTATTTAAACTCTTTGATATAATTAACGCACAAAGAACTTGAATTCATAAGAAAGTATTTATTATTTTTCAGATTATTATTATTTTAATTAAATAAATCTTAAAATATGGAAAAATAAGTTTTTTGGTCCATTAACTTGTCCATGTTTTGGTTTTGGTCTATTAACTTTTTCGATGTGGGTTTTGGTACACTAACTTTGTATTTTCAGTGTTTTTTGGTCCAACTGCATACATGTCAACTTCTGATTTGTCCAAAATGATGACGTGGACCAATCAAAAGTTGACACGTATTCAGTTGGACCAAAAACACTGATAATACAAAGTTAGTGTACCAAAATCCACATAAAAAATGTTAATGGACCAAAACCGAAATGAAGTAAAGTTACTGGATCAAAAAACTTATTTTTCCTTAAAATATTTAACCATGCAATAAACTCACAGAAACATTCTATAATTTTGTAATCCTATATTATAAGATCTATAATTTTGAATAACTCATTTTATTTTGTAATCCTATATTATAAGATCTATAATTTTGAATAACTCATTTTATCATGACAACGAGTCATTAAAATCTTATACTTCTTATTTTATTATTTATCACTATGCAGACCTTTTAATTTATAAAATAAAAATAAATTCCTGTAATAATTTGCAATTAAATTTCCATGACAAGATTTCTATATATAGTTTCTTCATAATTAGTGAAATAATTTTTCGCAATGAATTAATGAAATAATATTGATGATGTCGATTTTTTATCTCGGATTCGGTCTGGTAGAATGGATCCTCCAATTCCTTTATAGAGTAGGTCAGGTCGGGTATCAATGAAATCTGCGCAAGCAACAGCTAGGTCAAGGGGAGCCGAAAGTGTTTTCGGCGTGACCCCTCCGATGCCTAAGTCAGTGTCTTGAAGGCAGAGGGTATGATTAATGCGAAAACTGAGAGATATGAGTGCGTGAATGTAAAAGTGAGAGTGAATGTGTGATGAATAATGAAGAGTAAGTAATGAATAATGAAGAGTAAGCAATGAATAATGAATAAAAACCATAACAATACCTGTATTTATAGGGAAAAAATAGTAAGTTACCTAGTCGAATTATAACATGTCCTGAACTAGGACTCTTCATCCATTGGTCCATTTGTAAGCTTATCTCTATCTCGTGAATATTTGAAAAGATCCAGACTTATCTCATATATATCAAAGTCTTACTTGAATTATAAAAGAATACTTGCGGCCCATTAGAAACAACTTGGGTTGGCCCATAATGACCAGCCTTGGTCAAAGTTCAACATAGCTCAAACTGGGCTGGACCTTGACATGTCGGGCCATATCGGGTAGACCCATTATAAACGGGCTCGGGTTGAAATATTTTCTCGGGGTAACAATAGTACCTCCCTAACTGGTCTAAAAGAAGAATGAGTTTAGACCAAGAATGTAGACCGGACCCCGAACTACCTGTGCATCTTTGGACGGCCCATATTTGAATCCGCGTGATGTGTTTTCAACGAACGGTCTAGATGAAGGTCTGATTAGAACCGAGCTCGAATAAAGAGCAATAGACGACAACCTGATGAAACTGAGCTCAAATAAAGAGTTGTAGATAACAATTGATGTTGTCGAGCGGATCAGGCTTTTAAGATAACCACGAGTTGTGTGGGATTACATGATGCCGATCTTGGTCGGGTTTTGGAGAATACCACTGACGTGGATTTATGATTCCATTGATGTGAACTTTTTGATGCCACTGATGTGGGCCACTGAAGTGGGCTTTGAGTGCCAGACCTGCCTGGGCTTTGTAAATCACTGATGTGGGCCACTGACGTGGACTTTGAGTGCCAGACCTGTCTGGGCTTTGTATACCACTGATGTGGGCCACTGACGTGGACTTTTGATGTCGGACCTACCCGGGCTTTGTATACCACTGATGTGGGCCACTGACGTGGACTTTGAGTGCCAGACCTGCCTGGGCTTTGTATACCACTGATGTGGGCCACTGACGTGGGCTTTTGATGCCGGACCTGCCCGGGCTTTGTAAACCACTAACGTGGGCTTTGAGTGCCAGACCTGCCTGGACTTTGTAAACCACTGATGTGGGCCACTGACGTGGGCTTTGAGTGCCAGACCTGCCTGGGCTTTGTAAACCACTGATGTGAGCCACTGACGTGGGCTTTGAGTGCCAGACCTGCCTGGGCTTTTGATACCACTGATGTGGGCCACTGACGTGGGCTTTGAGTACCAGACCTGCCTGGGTGTTGTATACCACTGATATGGGCCACTGACGTGGGCTTTGAGTTCCAGACCTGCCTGGGCTTTTGATACCACTGATGTGGGCCACTGAAGTGGGCTTTTAATGCCGGACCTGCCCGGGCTTTGTATACCACTGATGTGGGCCACTGACGTGGGCTTTTGATGCCAAACCTGCCCGGGCTTTGTATACCACTGATGTGGGTCACTGACGTGGACTTTGAGTGCCAGACCTGCCTGGGCTTTGTATACCACTGATGTGGGCCACTGACGTGGGCTTTGAGTGCCAGACCTGCCTGGGCTTTTGATACCACTGATGTGGGCCACTAACGTGGGCTTTTGAGTGTCAGACCTGCCTGGGCTTTGTATACCACTGATGTGGACCACTGACGTGGGCTTTGAGTGCCAGACCTACCTGGGCTTTTGATACCACTGATGTGGGCCACTGACGTGGGCTTTTAATGCCAGACCTGCCCGGGCTTTGTATACCACTGATGTGGGACATTGACGTGGGCTTTTGATGCCGGACCTGTCCGGGCTTTGTATACCACTGATGTGGGCCACTGACGTGGACTTTGTAAAGTGTTGAACCATAAATTGGGCCTTATTGCTAGATTGCATGCCCGATATGATATAATTAGGGCTTTACTATGAGATTATATGCCCGATGTGATATAATTGGGCCTTACAGCGAGATTGCATGCCCAATATGGTAGAATAGGATCTTATTGCGAGATTGCACGACACTGCAAGAAAACACAAGATCAAGGCAGCAAAATCCAAGATGATAATATCTTACAATTGGAATGCATAACGTAGGATGCAAAATCCTAAAACAATAAAATTTCGATTCCTTGGATCTCGGCCTGCAAATGCGAGATATAAGTATTTATTTAACGTATAAAATATGCAAATCTTAAGAAGCTCATCACAACTCCATAAAACATTGTCCTTTTGCTGTCATTTTTAAATAACCCATCAACATGCAATCTTCGCGAAGCTGTGCCAATTCAGGTATTAATGAACCGAAAACACAGGGCAGCAAGATATTGAACCATATACCGAGATATCCCAGCAATAAAGATGATATAATCTGGCTCGAGAAATTAAGAAACACCGAGCATAATAAATTGTGCCATTAAAATTTGTCAGGGTTTCCTTCAAAAGCATAATACACTAGTCGAATATGATCCGAGTGTTTAAGCATAAAATGATATCCTCGAGGTGCCCCACTAAGAATGGAAGGCGTTGGGCAACACAACCAACATGGACCGCATATAACAAAATGCACTAAGCAAATTAGATTTTCTCCCAAAATAAGGCTCCTCGGGAATCTTGATCATTAAGCAGAAATTTAGGAACATAAAGTAAGATTTGTGATCTCCGATGTCCACCATGCAATAGATTATTGTAGCCCTGTTTATTTTTATGAGCCAAGAGATTACTCTTTTGTTGATCATGTAATGCGTAGAAATGCAATTTTCGGAGAAGCCAATTCAATAATAAGCCATGAAAAGAATGCCTAGAGCATCATGCAGGAACACAACTGTGATAAACATCCCAGCCCACAAAATTACTTGAATCATTGCACAATGTTTCTAATCTCGAGTTAATATTCCAGCAAGGTCCACCCATATAGTCTTTATGTTTCATTAATTATAAACATATAGTTCCAGAAGCTATGCATAAAATAGCCCATAAGTTGTGTGTCACTCTTGAACTTAGAAAACATAATAATAGCAAAGACAACAAATTAGATGTAATAAAATTTTCGTATCTAGGAAGCATGGCCAGATAAATAGTAAAATAAAGATTAAAATTATATCACCATATTTCTCGGGATGATGTCGGTGATGCGCGCTGATTCGATGGATTCATGATAGACAAAGAAAGTCTTTTGCGCTCAATGATTCTATGAATGAGGAATTACCGAAGGCAAGGAGTCCACTGCTCAATCAATTCATCAAACATTTAAAGTGCATTAGAAAACGAGACTAAGGTGTCTAGAGCATGGGAACAATCGAGCCCGTCAAAACACACAAAACAAATTAACGACTGAGCTTGAACCAATAAGTCACACATACAATTCAATAATACAACCATAAGCATGATCGAACAAAAATATGGCAAAGGAATCAAGATAATAATTCCCAAGAGAAAGTAATACGTCGATGTAAAATCAGAGTATGATAAACTATAACAAAGCATAGACTTATCTTTGTTTTGAAGCTGATGCTAAGTCCGTTTTTTTTTCTATTGTCATCTAAAAATTCCTAGCGATGAGGACCCTCGAGTGACGTGGCTTCAAGTTAGGCTTAAGCGGACCATTAAAGATCAACCCCTCGCTATCGTGGTTTGAAGCTAGACTATTCTGTCTCTTGATGTTAAGGCTCTCTTGTGTTACGTAGCAGGGCTGAAATATTTTGAACTTGGTTTGGGGATTTTGAAGGTATGAAATCTTCAAAGTCAATCTCAATCCTCATATTTTTTCTTCACGTAGCTGGGCTTAATATTTTATAATTTGAAATTTGGTTTCGGGTTCAGCGAAGAGTATGGGTACGGCAAGTCGACAATTGTGATTTGAACTTTGGCTAATTGCCATACAACCGAGCTTGCAATTAAAGTATGGGCCAAGGATGCGATGGGGGATTTTCTTTTTCTTTTTTTTTTTTTCTTTTTCGCCCAACCAAGTAGATCCAATCATGGGTTAAATTTCGTTTCCACAGACGGTGCCAATTGATGATGTCGATTTTTTACCTCGGGTTCGATCTGGTAGAATGGATCATCCAATTCCTTTATAGAGTAGGTCAGGTCGGGTATCAATGAAATCTGCGCAAGCAACAGCTAGGTCAAGGAGCGCCAAAAGTGTTTTTGGCGTGACCCCTCCGATGCCTAAGTCAGTGTCTTGAAGGCAGAGGGTATGATTAATGCGAAAACTGAGAGATATGAATGCGTGAATGTAAAAGTGAGAGTGAATGTGTGATGAATAATGAAGAGTAAGTAATGAATAATGAAGAGTAAGTAATGAATAATGAATAAAACCATAACAATACCTGTATTTATAGGGGAAAAATAGTAAGTTACCTAGTCGAATTATAACATGTCCTGGACTAGTACTCTTCATCCATTGGTCCATTTGTAAGCTTATCTCTATCTTGTGAATATTTGAAAAGATCCAGACTTATCTCATATATATCAGAGTCTTACTTGAATTATAAAAGAATATTTGCGGCCCATTAGAAACAACTTGGGTTGGCCCGTAATGACCAGCCTTGGTCAAAGTTCAACATAGCTCAAACTGGGCTGGACCTTGACATGTCGGTCCATATCGGGTAGACCCATTATAAACGGGCTCGGGTTGAAATATTTTCTCGGGGTAACAAATATCTAAATTATTTGGAATATTAGGAAAATAATTATAATCCGTGATGATTTTGCAGGGAAAAAAGATGGTAACACTCGAACTGTGATCATCGCTTCTGTTTCAGTTGGTGTGGGCCTATTAATACTAGCTGTATTTGCAAGTGTGCTGCTGATAAAGAGAAAAAAATGAAAAGAAGCCCAAACAAGAACTGTAGCGTAAGTTCGCAATTTCGCTAAAACTTCCTGTTTAATTTGAAACTGCACGTGACATAACGTAGCTGAATCTCTACAGTATAGTCTTTACGGGTTTTGAGTGTCGTCGGCTATCGGGTCGATGCGTTTATTGCCAACTTCTTCCGAGTCACGTAAATTTCATGAATTAAATGAAACATGTTAAAGTCCTTTGGACTGCATGAGGAGATATGAGGATTTGTAAGGTTCAAAGAATGAGAGACTTATCTAACTTACTCAGAGATGGAGTCAAGAAATTCAATTAAAAGAGGTGGAAATCATTTTTTATCCAATGGGGGAAAAAGGTGGTGTGGGTGAATTATTTAAAAAAATTATTGTTATTATAAATTTGTAGACTGACATCCGAACTTACTTCCTGTGAGTTTCGAAAATGGGGATTATGTGAACGTTTATGGATTATGCTAGATGCTTAATGTGAAATAAGTTTAGCACAAATTTTGGTTACTACTTGTTACATTTTGTACAAATTGTTAAGCCAGTTCACTAGATTTCATTAATGCAGATCATGAGAAAGATTGAGATAGTGCTTGCCGACGAGGATGGACAGTCTGAGGTGGAGAGCGCTTATCCAAACCTTTAATTAATATTTTGTAAAAATAATTTAAGTTCATGAATTTATTTGAGGAGATGGTTTCTGGGACTTTCAAGTATTGCAAATGGTTCGAGAATTATTGTTGACCTGGGATTGTGAATTGTGAGGGGTTTGTTTTTATGTTTTATGAAGGTGTTATTTTCCAGACCAAGTTGCTGAAATTTTTGTGAGTTTTTGGGTCATAAGTTTTGGCCATTTCTTGACCAGTATAAAATAAATGTTTCCACATCAAAATGTAAATTGTGTGTAAACAACCTGTAACATCAGTATCATGCGACCATATAATTGAATGTCTCAAACAATCTATAATAAGAATAAATATTTTGTGAGACGATTTTACGGATTTTTATTTGTTAGACGGATATATTTTGTCCATATATTTATAATCAAAAGTAATATTTTTTTAAATTAAAAAATAATAGGAAATCTGTCTCATAAAAAATAATATTTTTTTAATGAACTACCCAAATAAGAGATCTGTTTCACAAAATTGACTCATTGGATCATCTCACACAAGTTTTTGTGCCAAAACAATAGTTGAAACAATATAAAATTTTTGGATCATACATTCATCCATCTTTAAACCTTTGGACATACTTGCTTTGTAAATCGATGCTGATGTTGTCTTGCTACTCCAAAAATGCTCCACCAGTTGCTTAGCTAGCCTATACAAATGACTTAAAAAAAGTTTTTAAAGTTTGGTTTTGATAGAATAATAACTTTTAATTTTCGGTCACTTTGTTCTAAGAGTCAATTATGAATAAATCCCCAAACCCAAACCTTTCTTTCTCTCAACTCCCTCCCTTAAAGATTCTTTTTTTGCACTCCCTAAGGACCCCAAAACTTGATTATTTTAATATTTAATTCTTGTACTCAATATGGGTTGTTTTGTGCTTAGATCTGAAGGTTTTATACTTATATCTAAAGATCTCTGTGCTTATATCTCATGTTTTAATGCTTATTTTGGAACAAAGAATTATGTGCAAAAATGGTATCAGAGCTTTAGGTTAATTATCCAGACGTAATATTATTCGTTAATTCATGCTTTTCCTTTGTTGAGGAGAAGATTTTTACAAAATATGACTTCAAACGAAGGCTTGAATCAAGAGAATTTTATTTATATGAAATCCTATAAACAAGTTAATCTGTTCACAATAGATTACTTACGACATGTTGTGATTAATACTCTCAATTTTGAAGAGATAAAGAAAGATGATTTCTAACTCTAAATTTTTAGAGATTACCCCAGATTCCTCTAAACTCTCCGGAGATCTTAGAGAAATTCAAAAGACGGTACAATATTACAGCAATCAGCTGTATGAAATACCTCGGCAAATTGAAGAAATCCTTAAGAAACAAGAAGAAATTCTTGGGACTCTAAAGGATCTTCAAAATAAAATCATAAATCTAGAACACATTTCTGGTCCTAGAAAAGGCAATACAGGAGGAAGGATACCACTTTCGTTTGGTACCGAACCTTTGTTACATCAGAAAGGTAAAACCAAAATGGTTCAAAAACCTTTAACTGATGATGAAAGGATGATTAATCTTATAAAATCAGTATCAGAGAAAACCACTAGCTGATGACTACTTTAGAAAGATTAAATCTCGAGGATCTACAAGATCTTGCGAATTCTTTTGCGAATCTCAAAGTAGTAGATCTAAAAATGAATTCCCTTGAGGGTGAACAACCCATAGAAAATCCCCCAAGATATGTGGTTAAAACAGAAGAACCACATAGTGAGTTCCAGGTTGGAGAAAATTCACATCCAGCAGGAACCAGATCAAAAAGGAGTAAAATCCCACTTCATCAAACTCCTTACGGAAAAACTGTTTTAGATCCAATACATCCTTACGGGGTTATGTTAAACCTTGATATTTTGGACTTCAAAAACAGAGAAGATCTTATAGATGATTGGACGTCAGCTATGAGAATTGCAGCAGGAACATTAGATCTCAATAAAGAAGGATTCATTAAACTTCTAGAAATGAGTCTAATGGGATCAGTCAAGATTGCATGGGAGATGACTATGCCAGATACGAAGGAATCAATCTTAGCAGGAGAATCCCTCAGCGAGATTGGAGAAAGAATGGCCACCCTATTTAAAGCTCAATTCATAGGGGTAGACTATTTCAATAATCAAGATACAGAGAAAAAGAGAAGATATACTCAAGCTCTGTATAGCCTCGAGTTACATGATATCTGTTTAGTTGATGAATACATTATGTTATTCACTAAATACAGATGGAATTCAGGAGTCGAGGAAAATGTAGCTATTCAGCTATTTTTCGCAAAAATGCCAAGTCCCTGGAGAGAAATGCTGATTAAAGAATGCGTTCCAGGTCATCTTGATACATTGGCAAGACGCGCATCCTTTTTTAAAGGAAAATTGGCAGAATGGTGTCATATGGCAGCATTACAGAAGAACTACAAAAACATAAGGGGTATAGACAAACGTACACCTTTATGTTGTAGAGAAAATGATCTTCCAACGATCATTGGAAACAGATCACAGGGATTTAAAAGGAAGAAATTCAGAAATAATCCCTATAATAAAAGAATGAGAAGTTCTTGGAAACCAAGAACATTTTGGTCCAAACAAAAGGCCAGATCGTATAGATCAGGAAGAAGAAGTGGACCTACAAGAACATTCCCAGTAACAAGCTCATCATAAAGCAGGGAAAGAACACCATCAAGAAGAACTTTCAGAAGAACTCATACAAGAGCAAGTGAAAGTTTCAAGGATTGCAACTGCTGGACATGTGGAGCAAGAGGACATATATCTACAAATTATCCAGAAAATGAGAAAAAAGGAGTCAAACTCTTTGAAGCAACACCAGATATGGATGATGCGGTTTTCTTTCAAGATCTAGTCCAAGTATATCAATTTGAGGATATCCCATCAGATGAAAGCATATACGAAGAAGAGATATTATTTAGTCAAGAAGTTTCTGAGGATGAATCAGAATCAGAATTAGAGTAAAGAGGAGGTGTTTCGACATGAAACACATGAAAGTTTGGCTGGGTTCTTTAGTCAATCCACGATATCTCATAATATGGTCCAAAGGATTATGAGGGAAAATCCAACATTACAGAAGTACCAAGGATTTTCATCAGGACAAGTTGAAAGAGTCTTAGGAAACCTAGGGCTAAGACAAAGAAGACATAATTTGATAAGGTATCCAGAAGGGAAATGGAGATTCCTATGGAATTAACCAGTAATCAAATTGAGATGCAGTTAATTCCCTTTGAAGAAATTCGAGAGGAATTACAGAAATTAAAAGCAGAAGTAGCAAAGACAATGTCTTGGATTCATATTGGAGCAATCCAGATTATGATCAAAGCTACTTTTAAAGAAGGAATAGATTCATCCATAGACATCGTAGTATGCGATAAAAGGATGGGGAATATACAAGATGCGGTTCTAGGAACTATCTCGGGAAATTTGTGCGCAGGAAAAATTATGGGAGTTATTTATCCAAGAATAGCCTACAATTTAGCTGATAGAGATTTTAGTAGAGCCTTGACGTTACATCAAAACTTCAAGGAAAAAAGACTAATGAAGGAAGGTAATAGACCATATTCTATTACATATCAAATTTCATATGCTCTTTCTAATACTCATCATTCTGAATTATTTATTAGAAATGAGTTCATTGAAATTCCAGAAATATTTGGGAAAGTTTCTCATGCAATATACCCGGAAAGAATTGAGTTTCCTTTAATTCAGGAAACAGACATTCAAATTCAATACAAACCTGTTCTATACAGAGATCTTAAAATAGAACCCCGAAGGTTATCGTTCTAATGAGACCGAATGACAAGTAGGAGATGGGGCAAATCTCCTATTCAAGAAATTCCATTAGAAGAAAAGGAGTTTTCTATAATAGGAAAACTTAGATCTCCAGAAGGATGGAAAGAAATGAAAATAGTATTCGAAATTACAAGCCATCGGAATCAGTTCCCTTGTAACTCGATTTACTATTTGGAACAAGAAGAAAAAGGAACTTACCAAGGAGTGATAAATATTGGAGAATTGGAAGTTCAAATCTGTGGAATTCCAGGAAAAGAAATGGATCAACTCATTCTTGGCCTAGAATTTCTGGAGAACCATAAACCATGGAAACGCCTTGAAAAAGGAATAGAGTTCATGACAAAAGAGAAGACTTGGAGGATTCAATAAAAATTCTGCAAGATGGAAAACCAAGAGAATTGGATAAGGGACAATCCCTTAATCAGATTCGAGGAAGAAGAAACTGTTGAAATTAGTAAGTCATGAACATGATTTACTAGAACGTATTGAAGAGGTAGAAAGGATTAACCATACTCTACCTTCTGAAGCTTTAGAAAGACTAAAGGTGAATAGTCTTAATCGGATTACTGAGTTGCAACACAGTCTGTTAAAAATGGCAGGGCCATTTAGTAATCCCTTTAAAAAATGACAACAAGTCCTTTCTCCATATACATTCCGATAGGAATGTTGTATGAACAATATAAGGCTGAATACTTTGCAGCTTATATTGATTCAGGAGCAGGAATTTGTATAGCAAAAAGAGGAGTCTTCCCTGAAGAATGTGAAGAAGAATTGCCAAAAATTGCTGGACGAGATTTTTCTCGAAGAATTTTAATTCTTTGCAAAGAAATAAAACAAGCAGAGATCCTTATGGGAGGAGCAGGTCAGACACCTTGGTACAAGGTAAAGACACCACCAATTTATTTCCATGATACAGGAGCTGATATCCTGTTAGGAAATAACTTCTTGCAAATGTTTAAGAAGTACACACAAGACAATGAGTCAAGAATACTTATGTTCACTACAATTTGTGATCATAAAATTATCATTCAAAGACTCAAGGTTGCTTTTTATCGACAATTGCCGATAATATTTCGCTGCCAGCGGGGTGATAAAGGACAACTTTTTCACCCAAAAATGAAAGATCCAAGAAGGTTTGGAGAAACCATGTTGAAAATAAAAACACAACAAGAACTCCAGATGGATGATATGGAGCTTCTCAAGGTAACTCTAAATAACAGAGATATAGAGTTAGAGAATAAGGTATCCCTTGAAGATGTCAAAAAAAGGCTCAAGGAAAGTTACAACGAGCATCCTTTGGCATGGTGGGATAGAAATCAACTCAAAGTCAGCCTTACTCTAAAGGAAGGCAAAGAGTATGAATTCGTCAGATATAAGCCTATCCCGATGAACATAATAGACCAAAGGGATATGAGAATAATTATCAAGGAACATTTGGACCTTGGTCTAATCAAAGAAGAAGTTTCACCATATAGCAGCCCAGGATTTCTTGTCAGAAATCATGGTGAAATAAAAAGAGGAAAACCCAGGTTAGTTATCAACTACCAAGGTATTAATAAAATCTTGGAGTTTGATGGGTACTTCATACCAAGTAGAGAACACCTAATTAGTTGTGTACGAAATGCTAAAGTGTTCTCAAAATTTGATTGTAAGTCTGGATTTTACCAGATTCGAATGGAAGAAGGAAGTAAAAAATTCACAGCCTTCTCTACTCCACAAGGACACTATATTTGGGAAGTTATGCCTATGGGATTGGCTAATGCACCCCAGATATTTCAAAGAAAGATGGATAACCTTTTTAAAGATTATTTCAACTTTATGTTTGTTTATATTTATGATATTCTTATAGCATCAAAAAATATAGACGAACACGTTAAACACTTAGTGATTTTCTCTAAAATTTGTAAACAAGAAGGACTGGTGTTATCTGAAAAGAAAGCAGTCATAGCAACAAGGAAAATTGAATTCCTCGGTATTCAGATTGATGAAACTGGAATAATTCTAAAACCCCATATTGTGGAAAAGGTAAAGAATTTTCCAGATAAACTCAAATATGTAAAACAACTCCAGAGTTTTCTTGGAGTAGTTAATTTTGCAGGGATGTTCATTAACAATCTAGCAATGTACAGAAAGGTGTTCAGTCTTTTGTTAAAAAAGGATGCTAGGTTTATATGGACCGATGACCATACTAAAGGGGTAAACCAATTAAAAGAGATATGTAAGAATCTCCCAAAAATGGCTATACCCGTAGATGAAGATGATCTGGTATTATTTAAGGATGCCAGCGATGATTGGTGGGCGGCAGTCCTTACCAAAATCACTCCAGATGGGGAAATACCATGCAGATACTGTAGCGGTCTTTTTTCAGAATTTGAAGCCATTAGATGGCATATCAACGAGAAGGAATTTTATGCGGTTAAAAGGGCTTTTGAAAAATGGCCATTATTTTTACTTGCTAAAAAATTCACTCTGAAGGTTGATAACACCCAGGTAAAAGCTTTCCTAAAGAATAAGATTGAATCTAAACCTGAGAAAGCTAGGTTATTAAGATGGCAAGCATTATGTCAAAATTATATTTTTGATATTGTTATTATTAAATCTCATGAAAATATTCTTGCAGATTTTTTAACAAGAGATGGAAGGCAGTGACGTGGATTCCATCCTGAAAATGCAGAGGCATCTCAGGAAACACCTTGGGTTGCTTCAAAACGAGTTCAACCAGTTAGCCATTAATGCTGAAATGGTCGGCAGGTTACAACAAGCTGATCGGATCAAAGTATCTAATCGAATTACAGGATGTATGCAAGCTCAAACACAACTATGGGCTGCTATTCAAGGGCCAATTGTGAAGGCTATAGAGAAACCATTGGTTTCTCATAAACAAGATATACTAAAACCATTGGTTTTACAAGAACAAGAAATACAACCACCGGTTGTAAAACAAGATGTTGAGGAATCTAAAACTCAAGAAACAAGAGCTAATCTATCATCAACCTTTGATGATCTGGATGAAGCAACAATTGATGAGGATAACTCATCAAGTCAACCCTCCGCCTCTGGGGTAAAAGAGGAAGAGATCAATCTTAGGCCCAACACTGACAAGGGCAAATCTAAGATTGATACTAATCCATCTATTATTTCTCCATTTCAGGTTTATCAACAGAAGTGGGAGAAATTGAATACAAGGAATGAAATCAACCCGAACACTTGCAGGGTTGATGTTACAGGAATATATCCAAGGGTTTGGCTAAAAAACAATGTCAATCCTAAAGATGTAAAACTCTGGTATGAATTTGGGGCTTTGGCCTCAGTTTATACAACGTCACCAAGCTTTCTAGAGATATCACAGTTACCAAAATGGATTCAGGAAGCAGTCCAAGAAACATGGGCAAATAATGATCATTTGTCCAGAGGAGATGTGCTTGAGTTATATTTTTTCAGTGCAGCTCCAGAACCAACAGTGAAAGGATCACACGAACCCTTTCATTTTATCAAGCTGAGGAGACCTGATATAAACAGTCATAAATTTATCAAGGATCCTAAAATTGAAGAAATACCCTTGGTGTCCACTTTCGGAAAAAATGAGATCTCAACCAGAAGGGCATGGGGTATTTGGGTCTGTCTTACTGAGATGGACAAAGTCAAGTTTCCATTCAAATTTTGTCAGAATTCTGTGAACGGATCGTTCCTGTTGAACACAATGACAGGAAAAACTACAGAATTTGCGGAAGAAATCTTCTAAAAGAAGAGAAATCTTTTGTGGAACAACAAGCTGTCGGGGAGTAAAGAAACTCGCCAAAAATTTTGCAACATGGCTCATATTGGACGATGGTCAGAGAATATCTGCCCAGAATGCCCAAATCAGAAGGAGCCAGAATTTGGAAAAACCTTTAGACCCCGAACGGATCGAAAGGATTTTTCCGAGACAAGCAAAGGTGGAAAAGGTCCACCAAAGATGCATTTTCACAGGGGTCTACTTCAAAAGCAAAAGATGCCCCGACAACAATAAAGCAGGCATGTGAGGAGAATAAAGCCAAAAGAAAGTGGCAGACATGTGATTCCTCCACTAGTAAAAGATGCCATCAATAATGGCATAAAAAATTCAAGACAGCTGCCTCCTCTACTAGTAAAAGATGCCATCAATAATGACATAAAGAAATACAAGACAGCTGTAAGATTTCCTGAAGTTTCTCGGTGAAACGAGTGGAACTACAGCTATAAATACAGGCATTTGAGGAAGCTGAAGACATCGATCATTCCCTTCAGTTTTCTTACGAATAAAATTGTTGTAATATTTCTCTTTCTATTGTAATAAGTTTTCGTTTATGTATTTCAAGAACGAGGCTACTATGAGTAGCTAAACAAGTTGTCTTCTCCTCTTCAAAGGAGTTGATTTATGTAATAATATTATGTCTGAATAATTTTTCTAAAGTCTCTTGTTCTTTCATGTTCATATTTTATAATTAAATTTATATACCATACGCCTTAAGGTAGAAAACGAATTAAGGCTGTGCTGGGTGTCGTTGAAGGAGCTTGTGCAGAAACCATCTGTTGCAACTGCGTGGTTGGAGTGTGAGGAGCACTTCGTAAAACTCGGCAGGTATGACCCGACGACATTATGGTCAAAGAGGTATTTAAATTTGATTCACTTTACGGAAGTATGTTGGACCCTAATCTAAAGTATATAGGCTGGAAACCTTGCGCAACCAATAGTTCTTCACGACATGAACTGGTTCGATAGGTAAAACAATGCCAAAGTACAAAAGATTAGTTGAATACTTGTTTAATCAAAATTGAGGACCACTAGGGAGTGCAAACTAAAAAATTTGAATGTAGGGAGTTAGGAAAAATTTATGTTTAGGTTTAGGGATTTTAAAATAATTACCCCTTTTTCTAATTGCTGACTAACATCGAAAATCTAACATGTGTCAAAAAATGTTATGTATCATTGAAAATTAATGATCGAAATGTTAAATTCCACATTAGAAAATTGAACAAAAATAAATTAAAATTAAAAGTTATCGCGCTATCATCAAACTCTGACAACATAATTATTGGACCAAAAATAAAACATAGATAAATTAATGGACCAAAAAATTATTTTTTCTTATAAATATAGCTATATATATATATATATATATATATATAGAAAAATTCACGTGATTTTTTTATATAATACATATGCATGTAGACTTTTGCCAATTCACAATTTAAGAACTTTGAAATCATCGACTTTTGCATGCAGATATATGCAGGCATATAGATAGATATAGAGTGAATAATTTTTGTGAGGGAAATTTTATTTTTTTTTGTCCATTAACTTGTTTATTTTTTTTTTCTTGGTCCATTAACTTTTCGATATTCGATTTTGATACACTAACTTTTAGTTTTTGGCGATTTTGGTCCAATTTTTGATGTGACACCGAAAAATACCGACATAACATCAAAAATGATGACATGACGCTAGAATATGCTTATGGAATGAAAAAGTAAAGTTTTTTTTTTTAATTTCAAAATTGATGACCAGTAACTATTATTGATTCAAATTTCAAACATAGATAAATGATTGGGGTGTATTCATTGCAGAGATTTACTATTTTTTTTTAAATGACAGACTTTTGTAGAATTGATAGATCTCTGCAGACTTTTATAAAATCTCACAGATTTTTAATGACTTTCACCGAATCTTGTTGATTTGTTTTCAATGACTTTTATTGACATTTGTAAACTTTTTTGTAGAACCATATGTGTTTTGTAATTCATGATTTTGATTTTAATTTATTCATTTTAATTATTAATCGAGTATCAATAACTTATATTTATATATATTTCTTTAAATAATTTATTTTTTTAAAATACTTTTATCTATCATATAAATAATTTTTACTTATCAATTTGGTTTACAAAAATCAATAAGTAGTATTAAATTTATTGCAATTAAGATATTAATATGAATCTATAAAATTTAAATATATTTAATTATATATATATATATATATATACACATTCTTGTTAATAAATTTTTAAAACTACGTCAATATATCAAGCCAATATATATCAATCATATTCATATACATATACATATACATATCATTATTATTATTATTATTATTATTATTATTATTATTATTATTATTATTATTATTATTATTATTAAAGTGAATAAAATGTAAATTTTGAGTTATAATAAAAATTAAGCTACAAATTAAAAAATATATAGAAAATAATTAAAACATCAAAGTTTATATAATAAATAATGAATTAATCTTAAAAAATAATTATTGTTATTTTCAATTTATGATCAATAAAATATTATAAGTTTTTGTCGTGTATTATAATAAGTTTTTGTTTAAAAATTTAATCAATATGATTTTAATTATCGTGAGATTTTTTAACTATAAAATTCAAAAAATTATATGAATGATAAAAAAAATTTATTTTATTTTATTTTATTTTAGGGGGGTGTATTGGTTCTTAGAAGTAGAAAAAAATGTTTGCATGTATATTATTTTTAATATAACTAGTATTTATGTGGCTAGTGTATAGATAGAAATGAAAAAAAGTGTGAAATGTCCATCCAATTCTTTAGGTTCAACCAAAGACAATATTTATTGACATTTTATTGTTGTACATTTGACTTTAATTATTGTACTTAATAGAATTTCATGGAGTTTTTAAAAGTATATTGACATTTTGAATACATCTAGACTTTTGTAGAATTTTTAAAAGTCAAGTTTAAATATCACATGACTTTTTAAAATTCTACAAATGTTTATCTTTAATACCACTAAACTTTTATGGAGTATATAAAAGTCTAGATTGAATACCTTTAGTATTTAAACTCCATAAAAGTCATTAAAAGTATACAACCAATACACCCCCTAAATTTGACACTACTCCAAATATGCAGGGCTAAAAATGACATTTTGCCTAGAAAATTTCCGTAAAACAAAGGGAATGAGAGAGGTTTCTTTTCCTACGAGTCTGTTCAGAATACAAGTCTCGAAAGACGTAACGATTTAGACGAATAATTTCGATTCAAGATAATTTACCAATATCTCATTAATTAATTAAGCCGCTAATATACTTCTAGACGAAGACATGAATCCAAAAATTGCAGAATTTGCGATGGAAAAACTATTTGCTAGTGATAAAACTCAGAATAGTATCAGAAAAAATGAACAAAAAATTGGTCTTTTATGTGTGCAAGATAATTCAGCAGATAGACCAACGACGACTTCAATTATTATGATGCTTAGCAACTTTAGCATTTTTTTTTTGCCGATGCCTTCAGAGGCTCAGAGCCAACATTTCTAACATCTAGTGATTAATTATAAATAAAGACTCCATGTTTATAATTTTGCAACCTTGCATCTTGATGTTGATAGCTAGCTAGCTAGGTTATTACAATTTTTTTCAAAACGCCCCCAACATAGCGAATTTATTTCCTTTGACTTTAGCCAGCATAATCGAATTAGCCCTGATCATGCTCTCTTGAAAATTCACTGCACTTCTCCTATAAAGGTAGTATCAAATTGTTAGCCATTATAATGAGTAATGAATTTAAAAAGAAAATATATAAATGGATGTGAGAATATATAGATAGATCTAGATATATGTCTGAAATTTTTGGTGAAACGGGAATTATAGAAAACTATTTTCTTTTAGAAATTAACAAAAAATAAAATAAAATAAAAACAGCAACAAGGCTTTTTTTTACTTCAAGAGCCGGTGATTTGAATATTTGATAAAGGATTGTATGGTATCTTACATTTTCGTAATCCATTGCATATTATATATATATATATATATATATATATATATATATAATGTTGTCACCTTAAATTTCATTTATGTTAATGCCCCGGAAATTCATCAAGTTTTTAACATACATCTAACGGTTAACATTTATCAATAAATGTGGGGTTAATTATTTTTTAGTGAACCCCATGTATTGATAAATGATGATCTTTAATTAGATCTATTATGGGCAATGTTCTAAAAAGCTCGTTTAAGCGACGCTTAATCTCGCTTAAACTTTAACACGCTTAAGCTCGATTAAGCGACCACTTTTTAGAACGGAAGATTTCATTTATTTTTTAAAATGAAAACATTTTTATAAATATGTATATTTATATTTTAGAACTTGAATTATCTATTAAATCATATATTTATGGTTAATCTAACATTTTATTTAATCTTTGTCTTAAAATAATTAAAATTATAGTAAAAATTAAAAACGCTTTTTCACGCTTAAGCTCGTTCTAAGCTCGCTTAAGCTTGAAAAACTTGAAGCTTGACCTCCACGCTTCGACGCGCTTCACGCTTTTTAGAACCTTGATTATGGGGGTACGTAGTGCCTATAAATGTAGTTTAAACGATCTCAAAATTAGTAATCCCCGTCTTGTAATATGGCAATTAATTGGATTTCGGTGATTCAACTTAATTGTACACTAACTCAAACATCATGCTGCATTTAAAATTGGAATCCATCAATAGAAAAACAATTGTAGTACCAGAGAGCAGAGTCAACTGGACCAATTCTCTGAAGGAAACTAAAATATACAAAATACAAAATTAGCTAAAAAGAACAGATGAATTTTTCCAATACCAATATAAATAAAAATGTTATATAAGATATAATTATGCTGACATCAACTATTATTCTAAACCTTGACCACATGTTATATATGATATCTCTATGTATACTGTATATAGTTAGAGATCAATTTTATAAATTTTGACCAAAAAAATTAGGAACTTACAAAAGAACCTAGCTGGCTAATTATTTTGTTGAAAATTTTTCTACCTTTTCCTCTATTCGATTTGATTAATTACCAACTCGTAATTAAACTCTAAAATTTTCGTCCTCACGTCAAGTTGTTGTTTTTAAACACAAACTTCAATACGTAGTACATGCCACACTGGTTTACCTCGGTACTTAATTTTCATTAACAACGAGTCAAACATATATATAATCACTCACACTAATTCAAAGAATGATTTTCTCTCAATTATATCATACATATTATATATCAAAATTTAAAATTTTTATATGTTTGTATAAAATAATTTTAAAATTATATTTTCGAGACATCTCTTACATAGTCTTAATCGGATTACTGAGTTGCAACACAGTCTGTTAAAAATGGCAGGTCCATTTAGTAATCCCTTTAAAAAATGACAACAAGTCCTTTCTCCATATACATTCCGATAGGAATGTTGTATGAACAATATAAGGCTGAATACTTTGCAGCTTATATTGATTCAGGAGCAGGAATTTGTACAGCAAAAAGAGGAGTCTTCCCTGAAGAATGTGAAGAAGAATTGCCAAAAATTGCTGGACGAGATTTTTCTCGAAGAATTTTAATTGTTTGCAAAGGAATAAAACAAGCAGAGATCCTTATGGGAGGAGCAGGTCAGACACCTTGGTACAAGGTAAAGACACCACCAATTTATTTCCATGATACAGGAGCTGATATCCTGTTAGGAAATAACTTCTTACAAATGTTTAAGAAGTACACACAAGACAATGAGTCAAGAATACTTATGTTCACTACAATTTGTGATCATAAAATTATCATTCAAAGACTCAAGGTTGCTTTTTATCGACAATTGCCGATAATATTTCGCTGCCAGCGGGGTGATAGAGGACAACTTTTTCACCCAAAAATGAAAGATCCAAGAAGGTTTGGAGAAACCATGTTGAAAATAACAACACAACAAGAACTCCAGATGGATGATATGGAGCTTCTCAAGGTAACTCTAAATCACAGAGATATAGAGTTAGAGAATAAGGTATCCCTTGAAGATGTCAAAAAAAGGCTCAAGGAAAGTTACAACGAGCATCCTTTGGCATGGTGGGATAGAAATCAACTCAAAGTCAGCCTTACTCTAAAGGAAGGCAAAGAGTATGAATTCATCAGATATAAGCCTATCCCGATGAACATAATAGACCAAAGGGATATGAGAATAATTATCAAGGAACATTTGGACCTTGGTCTAATCAAAGAAGAAGTTTCACCATATAGCAGCCCAGGATTTCTTGTCAGAAATCATGGTGAAATAAAAAGAGGAAAACCCAGGTTAGTTATCAACTACCAAGGTATTAATAAAATCTTGGAGTTTGATGGGTACTTCATACCAAGTAGAGAACACCTAATTAGTTGTGTACGAAATGCTAAAGTGTTCTCAAAATTTGATTGTAAGTCTGGATTTTACCAGATTCGAATGGAAGAAGGAAGTAAAAAATTCACAGCCTTCTCTACTCCACAAGGACACTATATTTGGGAAGTTATGCCTATGGGATTGGCTAATGCACCCCAGATATTTCAAAGAAAGATGGATAACCTTTTTAAAGATTATTTCAACTTTATGTTTGTTTATATTTATGATATTCTTATAGCATCAAAAAATATAGACGAACACGTTAAACACTTAGTGATTTTCTCTAAAATTTGTAAACAAGAAGGACTGATGTTATCTGAAAAGAAAGCAGTCATAGCAACAAGGAAAATTGAATTCCTCGGTATTCAGATTGATGAACTGGAATAATTCTAAAACCCCATATTGTGGAAAAGGTAAAGAATTTTTCAGATAAACTCAAATATGTAAAACAACTCCAGAGTTTTCTTGGAGTAGTTAATTTTGCAGGGATGTTCATTAACAATCTAGCAATGTACAGAAAGGTGTTCAGTCTTTTGTTAAAAAAGGATGCTAGGTTTATATGGACCGATGACCATACTAAAGGGGTAAACCAATTAAAAGAGATATGTAAGAATCTCCCAAAAATGGCTATACCCGTAGATGAAGATGATCTGGTATTATTTAAGGATGCCAGCGACGATTGGTGGGCGGCAGTCCTTACCAAAATCACTCCAGATGGGGAAATACCATGCAGATACTGTAGCGGTCTTTTTTCAGAATTTGAAGCCATTAGATGGCATATCAACGAGAAGGAATTTTATGCGGTTAAAAGGGCTTTTGAAAAATGGCCATTATTTTTACTTGCTAAAAAATTCACTCTGAAGGTTGATAACACCCAGGTAAAAGCTTTCCTAAAGAATAAGATTGAATCTAAACCTGAGAAAGCTAGGTTATTAAGATGGCAAACATTATGTCAAAATTATATTTTTGATATTGTTATTATTAAATCTCATGAAAATATTCTTGCAGATTTTTTAACAAGAGATGGAAGGCAGTGACGTGGATTCCATCCTGAAAATGCAGAGGCATCTCAGGAAACACCTTGGGTTGCTTCAAAACGAGTTCAACCAGTTAGCCATTAATGCTGAAATGGTCGGCAGGTTACAACAAGCTGATCGGATCAAATTATCTAATCGAATTACAGGATGTATGCAAGCTCAAACACAACTATGGGCTGCTATTCAAGGGCCAATTGTGAAGGCTATAGAGAAACCATTGGTTTCTCATAAACAAGATATACTAAAACCATTGGTTTTACAAGAACAAGAAATACAACCACCGGTTGTAAAACAAGATGTTGAGGAATCTAAAACTCAAGAAACAAGAGCTAATCTATCATCAACCTTTGATGATCTGGATGAAGCAACAATTGATGAGGATAACTCATCAAGTCAACCCTCCGCCTCTGGGGTAAAAGAGGAAGAGATCAATCTTAGGCCCAACACTGACAAGGGAAAATCTAAGATTGATACTAATCCATCTATTATTTCTCCATTCCAAGTTTATCAACAGAAGTGGGAGAAATTGAATACAAGGAATGAAATCAACCCGAACACTTGCAGGGTTGATGTTGCAGGAATATATCCAAGGGTTTGGCTAAAAAACAATGTCAATCCTAAAGATGTAAAACTCTGGTATGAATTTGGGGCTTTGGCCTCAGTTTATACAACGTCACCAAGCTTTCTAGAGATATCACAGTTACCAAAATGGATTCAGGAAGCAGTCCAAGAAACATGGGCAAATAATGATCATTTGTCCAGAGGAGATGTGCTTGAGTTATATTTTTTCAGTGCAGCTCCAGAACCAACAGTGAAAGGATCACACGAACCCTTTCATTTTATCAAGCTGAGGAGACCTGATATAAACAGTCATAAATTTATCAAGGATCCTAAAACTGAAGAAATACCCTTGGTGTCCACTTTCGGGAAAAATGAGATCTCAACCAAAAGGGCATGGGGTATTTGGGTCTGTCTTACTGAGATGGACAAAGTCAAGTTTCCATTCAAATTTTGTCAGAATTCTGTGAACGGATCGTTCCTGTTGAACACAATGACAGGAAAAACTACAGAATTTGCGGAAGAAATCTTCTAAAAGAAGAGAAATCTTTTGTGGAACAACAAGCTGCCGGGGAGTAAAGAAACTCGCCAAAAATTTTGTAACATGGCTCATATTGGACGATGGTCAGAGAATATCTGCCCAGAATGCCCAAATCAGAAGGAGCCAGAATTTGGAAAAACCTTTAGACCCCGAACGGATCGAAAGGATTTTTCCGAGACAAGCAAAGGTGGAAAAGGTCCACCAAAGATGCATTTTCACAGGGGTCTACTTCAAAAGCAAAAGATGCCCCGACAACAATAAAGCAGGCATGTGAGGAGAATAAAGCCAAAAGAAAGTGGCAGACATGTGATTCCTCCACTAGTAAAAGATGCCATCAATAATGGCATAAAAAATTCAAGACAGCTGCCTCCTCTACTAGTAAAAGAAGCCATCAATAATGGCATAAAGAAATACAAGACAGCTGTAAGATTTCCTGAAGTTTCTCGGTGAAACGAGTGGAACTACAGCTATAAATACAGGCATTTGAGGAAGCTGAAGACATCGATCATTCCCTTCAGTTTTCTTACGAATAAAATTGTTGTAATATTTCTCTTTCTATTGTAATAAGTTTTCGTTTATGTATTTCAAGAACGAGGCTACTATGAGTAGCTAAACAAGTTGTCTTCTCCTCTTCAAAGGAGTTGATTTATGTAATAATATTATGTCTGAATAATTTTTCTAAAGTCTCTTGTTCTTTCATGTTCATATTTTATAATTAAATTTATATACCATACGCCTTAAGGTAGAAAACGAATTAAGGCTGTGCTGGGTGTCGTTGAAGGAGCTTGTGCAGAAACCATCTGTTGCAACTGCGTGGTTGGAGTGTGAGGAGCACTTCGTGAAACTCGGCAGGTATGACCCGACGACATTATGGTCAAAGAGGTATTTAAATTTGATTCACTTTACGGAAGTATGTTGGACCCTAATCTAAAGTATATAGGCTGGAAACCTTGCGCAACCAATAGTTCTTCACGACATGAACTGGTTCGATAGGTAAAACAATGCCAAAGTACAAAAGATTAGTTGAATACTTGTTTAATCAAAATTGAGGACCACTAGGGAGTGCAAACTAAAAAATTTGAATGTAGGGAGTTAGGAAAAATTTATGTTTAGGTTTAGGGATTTTAAAATAATTACCCCTTTTTCTAATTGCTGACTAACATCGAAAATCTAACATGATGTCAAAAAATGTTATGTATCATTGAAAATTAATGATCGAAATGTTAAATGCCACATTAGAAAATTGAACAAAAATAAATTAAAATTAAAAGTTATCGCGCTATCATCAAACTCTGAAAACATAATTATTGGACCAAAAATAAAACATAGATAAATTAATGGACCAAAAAATTATTTTTTCTTATAAATATAGCTAGATATATATATATATATATATAGAAAAATTCACGTGATTTTTTTATATAATACATATGCATGTAGACTTTTGCCAATTCACAATTTAAGAACTTTGAAATCATCGACTTTTGCATGCAGATATATGCAGGCATATAGATAGATATAGAGTGAATAATTTTTGTGAGGGAAATATTTTTTTTTTTGTCCATTAACTTGTTTATTTTTTTTTTCTTGGTCCATTAACTTTTCGATATTCGATTTTGATACACTAACTTTTAGTTTTTGGCGATTTTGGTCCAATTGTTGATGTGACACCGAAAAATACCGACATAACATCAAAAATGATGACATGACGCTAGAATATGCTTATGGAATGAAAAAGTAAAGTTTTTTTTTTAATTTCAAAATTGATGACCAGTAACTATTATTGATTCAAATTTCAAACATAGATAAATGATTGGGGTGTATTCATTGCAGATATTTACTATTTTTTTTTAAATGACAGACTTTTGTAGAATTGATAGATCTCTGCAGACTTTTATAAAATCTCACAGATTTTTAATGACTTTCACCGAATCTTGTTGATTTGTTTTCAATGACTTTTATTGACATTTGTAAACTTTTTGTAGAACCATATGTGTTTTGTAATTCATGATTTTGATTTTAATTTATTCATTTTAATTATTAATCGAGTATCAATAACTTATATTTATATATATTTCTTTAAATAATTTATTTTTTTAAAATACTTTTATCTATCATATAAATAATTTTTACTTATCAATTTGGTTTACAAAAATCAATAAGTAGTATTAAATTTATTGCAATTAAGATATTAATATGAATCTATAAAATTTAAATATATTTAATTATATATATATATATATATATATATATATATATACACATTCTTGTTAATAAATTTTTAAAACTACGTCAATATATCAAGCCAATATATATCAATCATATTCATATACATATACATATCATTATTATTATTATTATTATTATTATTATTATTATTATTATTATTATTATTATTATTATTATTATTATTATAATTATTATTATTATTATTATTATTATTATTATTATTATTATTATTAAAGTGAATAAAATGTAAATTTTGAGTTATAATAAAAATTAAGCTACAAATTAAAAAATATATAGAAAATAATTAAAACATCAAAGTTTATATAATAAATAATGAATTAATCTTAAAAAATAATTATTGTTATTTTCAATTTATGATCAATAAAATATTATAAGTTTTTGTCGTGTATTATAATAAGTTTTTGTTTAAAAATTTAATCAATATGATTTTAATTATCGTGAGATTTTTTAACTATAAAATTCAAAAAATTATATGAATGATAAAAAAAATTTATTTTATTTTATTTTATTTTAGGGGGGTGTATTGGTTCTTAGAAGTAGAAAAAAATGTTTGCATGTATATTATTTTTAATATAACTAGTATTTATGTGGCTAGTGTATAGATAGAAATGAAAAAAAGTGTGAAATGTCCATCCAATTCTTTAGGTTCAACCAAAGACAATATTTATTGACATTTTATTGTTGTACATTTGACTTTAATTATTGTACTTAATAGAATTTCATGGAGTTTTTAAAAGTATATTGACATTTTGAATACATCTAGACTTTTGTAGAATTTTTAAAAGTCAAGTTTAAATATCACATGACTTTTTAAAATTCTACAAATGTTTATCTTTAATACCACTAAACTTTTATGGAGTATATAAAAGTCTAGATTGAATACCTTTAGTATTTAAACTCCATAAAAGTCATTAAAAGTATACAACCAATACACCCCCTAAATTTGACACTACTCCAAATATGCAGGGCTAAAAATGACATTTTGCCTAGAAAATTTCCGTAAAACAAAGGGAATGAGAGAGGTTTCTTTTCCTACGAGTCTGTTCAGAATACAAGTCTCGAAAGACGTAACGATTTAGACGAATAATTTCGATTCAAGATAATTTACCAATATCTCATTAATTAATTAAGCCGCTAATATACTTCTAGACGAAGACATGAATCCAAAAATTGCAGAATTTGCGATGGAAAAACTATTTGCTAGTGATAAAACTCAGAATAGTATCAGAAAAAATGAACAAAAAATTGGTCTTTTATGTGTGCAAGATAATTCAGCAGATAGACCAACGACGACTTCAATTATTATGATGCTTAGCAACTTTAGCATTTTTTTTTTTGCCGATGCCTTCAGAGGCTCAGAGCCAACATTTCTAACATCTAGTGATTAATTATAAATAAAGACTCCATGTTTATAATTTTGCAACCTTGCATCTTGATGTTGATAGCTAGCTAGCTAGGTTATTACAATTTTTTTCAAAACTCCCCCAACATAGCGAATTTATTTCCTTTGACTTTAGCCAGCATAATCGAATTAGCCCTGATCATGCTCTCTTGAAAATTCACTGCACTTCTCCTATAAAGGTTGTATCAAATTGTTAGCCATTATAATGAGTAATGAATTTAAAAAGAAAATATATAAATGGATGTGAGAATATATAGATAGATCTAGATATATGTCTGAAATTTTTGGTGAAACGGGAATTATAGAAAACTATTTTCTTTTAGAAATTAACAAAAAATAAAATAAAATAAAAACAGCAACAAGGATTTTTTTTACTTATATATATATAATGTTGTCACCTTAAATTTCATTTATGTTAATGCCCCGAAAATTCATCAAGTTTTTAACATACATCTAACGGTTAACATTTATCAATAAATGTGGGGTTAATTATTTTTTAGTGAACCCCGCATGTATTGATAAATGATGATCTTTAATTAGATCTATTATGGGCAATGTTCTAAAAAGCTCGTTTAAGCGACGCTTAATCTCGCTTAAACTTTAACACGCTTAAGCTCGATTAAGCGACCGCTTTTTAGAACGGAAGATTTCATTTATTTTTTAAAATGAAAACATTTTTATAAATATGTATATTTATATTTTAGAACTTGAATTATCTATTAAATCATATATTTATGGTTAATCTAACATTTTATTTAATCTTTGTCTTAAAATAATTAAAATTATAGTAAAAATTAAAAACGCTTTTTCACGCTTAAGCTCGTTCTAAGCTCGCTTAAGCTTGAAAAACTTGAAGCTTGACCTCCACGCTTCGACGCGCTTCACGCTTTTTAGAACCTTGATTATGGGGGTACGTAGTGCCTATAAATGTAGTTTAAACGATCTCAAAATTAGTAATCCCCGTCTTGTAATATGGCAATTAATTGGATTTCGGTGATTCAACTTAATTGTACACTAACTCAAACATCATGCTGCATTTAAAATTGGAATCCATCAATAGAAAAACAATTGTAGTACCAGAGAGCAGAGTCAACTGGACCAATTCTCTGAAGGAAACTAAAATATACAAAATACAAAATTAGCTAAAAAGAACAGATGAATTTTTCCAATACCAATATAAATAAAAATGTTATATAAGATATAATTATGCTGACATCAACTATTATTCTAAACCTTGACCACATGTTATATATGATATCTCTATGTATACTGTATATAGTTAGAGATCAATTTTATAAATTTTGACCAAAAAAATTAGGAACTTACAAAAGAACCTAGCTGGCTAATTATTTTGTTGAAAATTTTTCTACCTTTTCCTCTATTCGATTTGATTAATTACCAACTCGTAATTAAACTCTAAAATTTTCGTCCTCACGTCAAGTTGTTGTTTTTAAACACAAACTTCAATACGTAGTACATGCCACACTGGTTTACCTCGGTACTTAATTTTCATTAACAACGAGTCAAACATATATATAATCACTCACACTAATTCAAAGAATGATTTTCTCTCAATTATATCATACATATTATATATCAAAATTTAAAATTTTTATATGTTTGTATAAAATAATTTTAAAATTATATTTTCGAGACATCTCTTACATAGTCTTAATCGGATTACTGAGTTGCAACACAGTCTGTTAAAAATGGCAGGGCCATTTAGTAATCCCTTTAAAAAATGACAACAAGTCCTTTCTCCATATACATTCCGATAGGAATGTTGTATGAACAATATAAGGCTGAATACTTTGCAGCTTATATTGATTCAGGAGCAGGAATTTGTACAGCAAAAAGAGGAGTCTTCCCTGAAGAATGTGAAGAAGAATTGCCAAAAATTGCTGGACGATATTTTTCTCGAAGAATTTTAATTCTTTGCAAAGGAATAAAACAAGCAGAGATCCTTATGGGAGGAGCAGGTCAGACACCTTGGTACAAGGTAAAGACACCACCAATTTATTTCCATGATACAGGAGCTGATATCCTGTTAGGAAATAACTTCTTACAAATGTTTAAGAAGTACACACAAGACAATGAGTCAAGAATACTTATGTTCACTACAATTTGTGATCATAAAATTATCATTCAAAGACTCAAGGTTGCTTTTTATCGACAATTGCCGATAATATTTCGCTGCCAGCGGGGTGATAAAGGACAACTTTTTCACCCAAAAATGAAAGATCCAAGAAGGTTTGGAGAAACCATGTTGAAAATAACAACACAACAAGAACTCCAGATGGATGATATGGAGCTTCTCAAGGTAACTCTAAATCACAGAGATATAGAGTTAGAGAATAAGGTATCCCTTGAAGATGTCAAAAAAAGGCTCAAGGAAAGTTACAACGAGCATCCTTTGGCATGGTGGGATAGAAATCAACTCAAAGTCAGCCTTACTCTAAAGGAAGGCAAAGAGTATGAATTCGTCAGATATAAGCCTATCCCGATGAACATAATAGACCAAAGGGATATGAGAATAATTATCAAGGAACATTTGGACCTTGGTCTAATCAAAGAAGGAGTTTCACCATATAGCAGCCCAGGATTTCTTGTCAGAAATCATGGTGAAATAAAAAGAGGAAAACCCAGGTTAGTTATCAACTACCAAGGTATTAATAAAATCTTGGAGTTTGATGGGTACTTCATACCAAGTAGAGAACACCTAATTAGTTGTGTACGAAATGCTAAAGTGTTCTCAAAATTTGATTGTAAGTCTGGATTTTACCAGATTCGAATGGAAGAAGGAAGTAAAAAATTCACAGCCTTCTCTACTCCACAAGGACACTATATTTGGGAAGTTATGCCTATGGGATTGGCTAATGCACCCCAGATATTTCAAAGAAAGATGGATAACCTTTTTAAAGATTATTTCAACTTTATGTTTGTTTATATTTATGATATTCTTATAGCATCAAAAAATATAGACGAACACGTTAAACACTTAGTGATTTTCTCTAAAATTTGTAAACAAGAAGGACTGGTGTTATCTGAAAAGAAAGCAGTCATAGCAACAATGAAAATTGAATTCCTCGGTATTCAGATTGATGAAACTGGAATAATTCTAAAACCCCATATTGTGGAAAAGGTAAAGAATTTTTCAGATAAACTCAAATATGTAAAACAACTCCAGAGTTTTCTTGGAGTAGTTAATTTTGCAGGGATGTTCATTAACAATCTAGCAATGTACAGAAAGGTGTTCAGTCTTTTGTTAAAAAAGGATGCTAGGTTTATATGGACCGATGACCATACTAAAGGGGTAAACCAATTAAAAGAGATATGTAAGAATCTCCCAAAAATGGCTATACCCGTAGATGAAGATGATCTGGTATTATTTAAGGATGCCAGCGACGATTGGTGGGCGGCAGTCCTTACCAAAATCACTCCAGATGGGGAAATACCATGCAGATACTGTAGCGGTCTTTTTTCAGAATTTGAAGCCATTAGATGACATATCAACGAGAAGGAATTTTATGCGGTTAAAAGGGCTTTTGAAAAATGGCCATTATTTTTACTTGCTAAAAAATTCACTCTGAAGGTTGATAACACCCAGGTAAAAGCTTTCCTAAAGAATAAGATTGAATCTAAACCTGAGAAAGCTAGGTTATTAAGATGGCAAGCATTATGTCAAAATTATATTTTTGATATTGTTATTATTAAATCTCATGAAAATATTCTTGCAGATTTTTTAACAAGAGATGGAAGGCAGTGACGTGGATTCCATCCTGAAAATGCAGAGGCATCTCAGGAAACACCTTGGGTTGCTTCAAAACGAGTTCAACCAGTTAGCCATTAATGCTGAAATGGTCGGCAGGTTACAACAAGCTGATCGGATCAAAGTATCTAATCGAATTACAGGATGTATGCAAGCTCAAACACAACTATGGGCTGCTATTCAAGGGCCAATTGTGAAGGCTATAGAGAAACCATTGGTTTCTCATAAACAAGATATACTAAAACCATTGGTTTTACAAGAACAAGAAATACAACCACCGGTTGTAAAACAAGATGTTGAGGAATCTAAAACTCAAGAAACAAGAGCTAATCTATCATCAACCTTTGATGATCTGGATGAAGCAACAATTGATGAGGATAACTCATCAAGTCAACCCTCCGCCTCTGGGGTAAAAGAGGAAGAGATCAATCTTAGGCCCAACACTGACAAGGGCAAATCTAAGATTGATACTAATCCATCTATTATTTCTCCATTCCAGGTTTATCAACAGAAGTGGGAGAAATTGAATACAAGGAATGAAATCAACCCGAACACTTGCAGGGTTGATGTTGCAGGAATATATCCAAGGGTTTGGCTAAAAAACAATGTCAATCCTAAAGATGTAAAACTCTGGTATGAATTTGGGGCTTTGGCCTCAGTTTATACAACGTCACCAAGCTTTTTAGAGATATCACAGTTACCAAAATGGATTCAAGAAGCAGTCCAAGAAACATGGGCAAATAATGATCATTTGTCCAGAGGAGATGTGCTTGAGTTATATTTTTTCAGTGCAGCTCCAGAACCAACAGTGAAAGGATCACACGAACCCTTTCATTTTATTAAGCTGAGGAGACCTGATATAAACAGTCATAAATTTATCAAGGATCCTAAAACTGAAGAAATACCCTTGGTGTCCACTTTCGGAAAAAATGAGATCTCAACCAGAAGGGCATGGGGTATTTGGGTCTGTCTTACTGAGATGGACAAAGTCAAGTTTCCATTCAAATTTTGTCAGAATTCTGTGAACGGATCGTTCCTGTTGAACACAATGACAGGAAAAACTACAGAATTTGCGGAAGAAATCTTCTAAAAGAAGAGAAATCTTTTGTGGAACAACAAGCTGCCGGGGAGTAAAGAAACTCACCAAAAATTTTGTAACATGGCTCATATTGGACGATGGTCAGAGAATATCTGCCCAGAATGCCCAAATCAGAAGGAGCCAGAATTTGGAAAAACCTTTAGACCCCGAACGGATCGAAAAGATTTTTCCGAGACAAGCAAAGGTGGAAAAGGTCCACCAAAGATGCATTTTCACAGGGGTCTACTTCAAAAGCAAAAGATGCCCCGACAACAATAAAGCAGGCATGTGAGGAGAATAAAGCCAAAATAAAGTGGCAGACATGTGATTCCTCCACTAGTAAAAGATGCCATCAATAATGGCATAAAAAATTCAAGACAGCTGCCTCCTCTACTAGTAAAAGATGCCATCAATAATGGCATAAAGAAATACAAGACAGCTGTAAGATTTCCTGAAGTTTCTCGGTGAAACGAGTGGAACTACAGCTATAAATACAGGCATTTGAGGAAGCTGAAGACATCGATCATTCCCTTCAGTTTTCTTACGAATAAAATTGTTGTAATATTTCTCTTTCTATTGTAATAAGTTTTCGTTTATGTATTTCAAGAACGAGGCTACTATGAGTAGCTAAACAAGTTGTCTTCTCCTCTTCAAAGGAGTTGATTTATGTAATAATATTATGTCTGAATAATTTTTCTAAAGTCTCTTGTTCTTTCATGTTCATATTTTATAATTAAATTTATATACCATACGCCTTAAGGTAGAAAACGAATTAAGGCTGTGCTGGGTGTCGTTGAAGGAGCTTGTGCAGAAACCATCTGTTGCGACTGCGTGGTTGGAGTGTGAGGAGCACTTCGTAAAACTCGGCAGGTATGACCCGACGACATTATGGTCAAAGAGGTATTTAAATTTGATTCACTTTACGGAAGTATGTTGGACCCTAATCTAAAGTATATAGGCTGGAAACCTTGCGCAACCAATAGTTCTTCACGACATGAACTGGTTCGATAGGTAAAACAATGCCAAAGTACAAAAGATTAGTTGAATACTTGTTTAATCAAAATTGAGGACCACTAGGGAGTGCAAACTAAAAAATTTGAATGTAGGGAGTTAGGAAAAATTTATGTTTAGGTTTAGGGATTTTAAAATAATTACCCCTTTTTCTAATTGCTGACTAACATCGAAAATCTAACATGATGTCAAAAAATGTTATGTATCATTGAAAATTAATGATCGAAATGTTAAATGCCACATTAGAAAATTGAACAAAAATAAATTAAAATTAAAAGTTATCGCGCTATCATCAAACTCTGACAACATAATTATTGGACCAAAAATAAAACATAGATAAATTAATGGACCAAAAAATTATTTTTTCTTATAAATATAACTAGATATATATATATATATATAGAAAAATTCACGTGATTTTTTTATATAATACATATGCATGTAGACTTTTGCCAATTCACAATTTAAGAACTTTGAAATCATCGACTTTTGCATGCAGATATATGCAGGCATATAGATAGATATAGAGTGAATAATTTTTGTGAGGGAAATATTTTTTTTTTTGTCCATTAACTTGTTTATTTTTTTTTCTTGGTCCATTAACTTTTCGATATTCGATTTTGATACACTAACTTTTAGTTTTTGGCGATTTTGGTCCAATTGTTGATGTGACACCGAAAAATACCGACATAACATCAAAAATGATGACATGACGCTAGAATATGCTTATGGAATGAAAAAGTAAAGTTTTTTTTTTTTAATTTCAAAATTGATGACCAGTAACTATTATTGATTCAAATTTCAAACATAGATAAATGATTGGGGTGTATTCATTGCAGATATTTACTATTTTTTTTTAAATGACAGACTTTTGTAGAATTGATAGATCTCTGCAGACTTTTATAAAATCTCACAGATTTTTAATGACTTTCACCGAATCTTGTTGATTTGTTTTCAATGACTTTTATTGACATTTGTAAACTTTTTTGTAGAACCATATGTGTTTTGTAATTCATGATTTTGATTTTAATTTATTCATTGTAATTATTAATCGAGTATCAATAACTTATATTTATATATATTTCTTTAAATAATTTATTTTTTTAAAATACTTTTATCTATCATATAAATAATTTTTACTTATCAATTTGGTTTACAAAAATCAATAAGTAGTATTAAATTTATTGCAATTAAGATATTAATATGAATCTATAAAATTTAAATATATTTAATTATATATATATATATATATATATACACATTCTTGTTAATAAATTTTTAAAACTACGTCAATATATCAAGCCAATATATATCAATCATATTCATATACATATACATATACATATCATTATTATTATTATTATTATTATTATTATTATTATTATTATTATTATTATTATTATTATTATATTATTATTATAATTATTATTATTATTATTATTATTATTAAAGTGAATAAAATGTAAATTTTGAGTTATAATAAAAATTAAGCTACAAATTAAAAAATATATAGAAAATAATTAAAACATCAAAGTTTATATAATAAATAATGAATTAATCTTAAAAAATAATTATTGTTATTTTCAATTTATGATCAATAAAATATTATAAGTTTTTGTCGTGTATTATAATAAGTTTTTGTTTAAAAATTTAATCAATATGATTTTAATTATCGTGAGATTTTTTAACTATAAAATTCAAAAAATTATATGAATGATAAAAAAAATTTATTTTATTTTATTTTATTTTAGGGGGGTGTATTGGTTCTTAGAAGTAGAAAAAAATGTTTGCATGTATATTATTTTTAATATAACTAGTATTTATGTGGCTAGTGTATAGATAGAAATGAAAAAAAGTGTGAAATGTCCATCCAATTCTTTAGGTTCAACCAAAGACAATATTTATTGACATTTTATTGTTGTACATTTGACTTTAATTATTGTACTTAATAGAATTTCATGGAGTTTTTAAAAGTATATTGACATTTTGAATACATCTAGACTTTTGTAGAATTTTTAAAAGTCAAGTTTAAATATCACATGACTTTTTAAAATTCTACAAATGTTTATCTTTAATACCACTAAACTTTTATGGAGTATATAAAAGTCTAGATTGAATACCTTTAGTATTTAAACTCCATAAAAGTCATTAAAAGTATACAACCAATACACCCCCTAAATTTGACACTACTCCAAATATGCAGGGCTAAAAATGACATTTTGCCTAGAAAATTTCCGTAAAACAAAGGGAATGAGAGAGGTTTCTTTTCCTACGAGTCTGTTCAGAATACAAGTCTCGAAAGACGTAACGATTTAGACGAATAATTTCGATTCAAGATAATTTACCAATATCTCATTAATTAATTAAGCCGCGAATATACTTCTAGACGAAGACATGAATCCAAAAATTGCAGAATTTGCGATGGAAAAACTATTTGCTAGTGATAAAACTCAGAATAGTATCAGAAAAAATGAACAAAAAATTGGTCTTTTATGTGTGCAAGATAATTCAGCAGATAGACCAACGACGACTTCAATTATTATGATGCTTAGCAACTTTAGCATTTTTTTTTTGCCGATGCCTTCAGAGGCTCAGAGCCAACATTTCTAACATCTAGTGATTAATTATAAATAAAGACTCCATGTTTATAATTTTGCAACCTTGCATCTTGATGTTGATAGCTAGCTAGCTAGGTTATTACAATTTTTTTCAAAACGCCCCCAACATAGCGAATTTATTTCCTTTGACTTTAGCCAGCATAATCGAATTAGCCCTGATCATGCTCTCTTGAAAATTCACTGCACTTCTCCTATAAAGGTAGTATCAAATTGTTAGCCATTATAATGAGTAATGAATTTAAAAAGAAAATATATAAATGGATGTGAGAATATATAGATAGATCTAGATATATGTCTGAAATTTTTGGTGAAACGGGAATTATAGAAAACTATTTTCTTTTAGAAATTAACAAAAAATAAAATAAAATAAAAACAGCAACAAGGCTTTTTTTTACTTCAAGAGCCGGTGATTTGAATATTTGATAAAGGATTGTATGGTATCTTACATTTTCGTAATCCATTGCATATTATATATATATATATATATATATATATATATATATATAATGTTGTCACCTTAAATTTCATTTATGTTAATGCCCCGAAAATTCATCAAGTTTTTAACATACATCTAACGGTTAACATTTATCAATAAATGTGGGGTTAATTATTTTTTAGTGAACCCCGCATGTATTGATAAATGATGATCTTTAATTAGATCTATTATGGGCAATGTTCTAAAAAGCTCGTTTAAGCGACGCTTAATCTCGTTTAAACTTTAACACGCTTAAGCTCGATTAAGCGACCGCTTTTTAGAACGGAAGATTTCATTTATTTTTTAAAATGAAAACATTTTTATAAATATGTATATTTATATTTTAGAACTTGAATTATCTATTAAATCATATATTTATGGTTAATCTAACATTTTATTTAATCTTTGTCTTAAAATAATTAAAATTATAGTAAAAATTAAAAACGCTTTTTCACGCTTAAGCTCGTTCTAAGCTCGCTTAAGCTTGAAAAACTTGAAGCTTGACCTCCACGCTTCGACGCGCTTCACGCTTTTTAGAACCTTGATTATGGGGGTACGTAGTGCCTATAAATGTAGTTTAAACGATCTCAAAATTAGTAATCCCCGTCTTGTAATATGGCAATTAATTGGATTTCGGTGATTCAACTTAATTGTACACTAACTCAAACATCATGCTGCATTTAAAATTGGAATCCATCAATAGAAAAACAATTGTAGTACCAGAGAGCAGAGTCAACTGGACCAATTCTCTGAAGGAAACTAAAATATACAAAATACAAAATTAGCTAAAAAGAACAGATGAATTTTTCCAATACCAATATAAATAAAAATGTTATATAAGATATAATTATGCTGACATCAACTATTATTCTAAACCTTGACCACATGTTATATACGATATCTCTATGTATAATGTATATAGTTAGAGATCAATTTTATAAATTTTGACCAAAAAAATTAGGAACTTACAAAAGAACCTAGCTGGCTAATTATTTTGTTGAAAATTTTTCTACCTTTTCCTCTATTCGATTTGATTAATTACCAACTCGTAATTAAACTCTAAAATTTTCGTCCTCACGTCAAGTTGTTGTTTTTAAACACAAACTTCAATACGTAGTACATGCCACACTGGTTTACCTCGGTACTTAATTTTCATTAACAACGAGTCAAACATATATATAATCACTCACACTAATTCAAAGAATGATTTTCTCTCAATTATATCATACATATTATATATCAAAATTTAAAATTTTTATATGTTTGTATAAAATAATTTTAAAATTATATTTTCGAGACATCTCTTACATAGTCTTAATCGGATTACTGAGTTGCAACACAGTCTGTTAAAAATGGCAGGGCCATTTAGTAATCCCTTTAAAAAATGACAACAAGTCCTTTCTCCATATACATTCCGATAGGAATGTTGTATGAACAATATAAGGCTGAATACTTTGCAGCTTATATTGATTCAGGAGCAGGAATTTGTACAGCAAAAAGAGGAGTCTTCCCTGAAGAATGTGAAGAAGAATTGCCAAAAATTGCTGGACGATATTTTTCTCGAAGAATTTTAATTCTTTGCAAAGGAATAAAACAAGCAGAGATCCTTATGGGAGGAGCAGGTCAGACACCTTGGTACAAGGTAAAGACACCACCAATTTATTTCCATGATACAGGAGCTGATATCCTGTTAGGAAATAACTTCTTACAAATGTTTAAGAAGTACACACAAGACAATGAGTCAAGAATACTTATGTTCACTACAATTTGTGATCATAAAATTATCATTCAAAGACTCAAGGTTGCTTTTTATCGACAATTGCCGATAATATTTCGCTGCCAGCGGGGTGATAAAGGACAACTTTTTCACCCAAAAATGAAAGATCCAAGAAGGTTTGGAGAAACCATGTTGAAAATAACAACACAACAAGAACTCCAGATGGATGATATGGAGCTTCTCAAGGTAACTCTAAATCACAGAGATATAGAGTTAGAGAATAAGGTATCCCTTGAAGATGTCAAAAAAAGGCTCAAGGAAAGTTACAACGAGCATCCTTTGGCATGGTGGGATAGAAATCAACTCAAAGTCAGCCTTACTCTAAAGGAAGGCAAAGAGTATGAATTCGTCAGATATAAGCCTATCCCGATGAACATAATAGACCAAAGGGATATGAGAATAATTATCAAGGAACATTTGGACCTTGGTCTAATCAAAGAAGGAGTTTCACCATATAGCAGCCCAGGATTTCTTGTCAGAAATCATGGTGAAATAAAAAGAGGAAAACCCAGGTTAGTTATCAACTACCAAGGTATTAATAAAATCTTGGAGTTTGATGGGTACTTCATACCAAGTAGAGAACACCTAATTAGTTGTGTACGAAATGCTAAAGTGTTCTCAAAATTTGATTGTAAGTCTGGATTTTACCAGATTCGAATGGAAGAAGGAAGTAAAAAATTCACAGCCTTCTCTACTCCACAAGGACACTATATTTGGGAAGTTATGCCTATGGGATTGGCTAATGCACCCCAGATATTTCAAAGAAAGATGGATAACCTTTTTAAAGATTATTTCAACTTTATGTTTGTTTATATTTATGATATTCTTATAGCATCAAAAAATATAGACGAACACGTTAAACACTTAGTGATTTTCTCTAAAATTTGTAAACAAGAAGGACTGGTGTTATCTGAAAAGAAAGCAGTCATAGCAACAAGGAAAATTGAATTCCTCGGTATTCAGATTGATGAAACTGGAATAATTCTAAAACCCCATATTGTGGAAAAGGTAAAGAATTTTTCAGATAAACTCAAATATGTAAAACAACTCCAGAGTTTTCTTGGAGTAGTTAATTTTGCAGGGATGTTCATTAACAATCTAGCAATGTACAGAAAGGTGTTCAGTCTTTTGTTAAAAAAGGATGCTAGGTTTATATGGACCGATGACCATACTAAAGGGGTAAACCAATTAAAAGAGATATGTAAGAATCTCCCAAAAATGGCTATACCCGTAGATGAAGATGATCTGGTATTATTTAAGGATGCCAGCGACGATTGGTGGGCGGCAGTCCTTACCAAAATCACTCCAGATGGGGAAATACCATGCAGATACTGTAGCGGTCTTTTTTCAGAATTTGAAGCCATTAGATGACATATCAACGAGAAGGAATTTTATGCGGTTAAAAGGGCTTTTGAAAAATGGCCATTATTTTTACTTGCTAAAAAATTCACTCTGAAGGTTGATAACACCCAGGTAAAAGCTTTCCTAAAGAATAAGATTGAATCTAAACCTGAGAAAGCTAGGTTATTAAGATGGCAAGCATTATGTCAAAATTATATTTTTGATATTGTTATTATTAAATCTCATGAAAATATTCTTGCAGATTTTTTAACAAGAGATGGAAGGCAGTGACGTGGATTCCATCCTGAAAATGCAGAGGCATCTCAGGAAACACCTTGGGTTGCTTCAAAACGAGTTCAACCAGTTAGCCATTAATGCTGAAATGGTCGGCAGGTTACAACAAGCTGATCGGATCAAAGTATCTAATCGAATTACAGGATGTATGCAAGCTCAAACACAACTATGGGCTGCTATTCAAGGGCCAATTGTGAAGGCTATAGAGAAACCATTGGTTTCTCATAAACAAGATATACTAAAACCATTGGTTTTACAAGAACAAGAAATACAACCACCGGTTGTAAAACAAGATGTTGAGGAATCTAAAACTCAAGAAACAAGAGCTAATCTATCATCAACCTTTGATGATCTGGATGAAGCAACAATTGATGAGGATAACTCATCAAGTCAACCCTCCGCCTCTGGGGTAAAAGAGGAAGAGATCAATCTTAGGCCCAACACTGACAAGGGCAAATCTAAGATTGATACTAATCCATCTATTATTTCTCCATTCCAGGTGTTGAATCCGATATTTTGGTGATAACAAACAACAACTCATTGTATAGGAATGTGCTGCCAACCATTGTATTTCAGGAATCTACTACAACTTCTACCGGAAGCTTGTCAACCGCCTTTGCTCTCGACCGGCTGAAGTCACAAGCCTATCGACTGGCTATCAAAACCAGCAGAGGATAAATCTATCTACCGGAAGCTTGTCAACCGCCTTTATCTCTCGACCGGCTGAAGTCACAAGCCTATCGACTGGCTATCAAAACCAGCAGAGGATAAATCTATCTACCGGAAGCTTGTCAACCGCCTTTATCTCTCGACCGGTTGAAGTCACAAGCTTATCGACTGGTTATTCAAACCAGCAGAGGACAAATATCTCTACCGGTAGAATGCCAACTGCCTATCTAGATATCTCGAGACAAGTACCTGTGACAAGATGTTCTTTGCAGGATCCTTTATTAAAAGCAGAACCGGCGTTTCAGAAGATTTGTTGACTCCTGCAAATCAAGACAACAGGTTGTACCAAAATGGCAAAAACACAGAATGACTGCAGATAAAGCATTCGACCGTTTATTCCAGTTTTGGACCCTGGAAGTTGTCTGCAGTGTACGATCCTCATGCAGAATCATCAATGCATTTATGAGCATTAAATGTGCATTCAATGCAGCATCAGAACGTTCAAAATAAAGACGTTGATGATTGACCTATATAAAGGGAAGATTGCTCAAAAAGAGAACAACAACAAGAACAACAACAAGTGATACGAGACAACGAAGAGAGACAAGCAACTCAGAAAAATTTCAATCACTTGACAAATATCAGAAGTCCTCATCTGATATACTTGAGCACACTTACAAGATCATTCATCTGCTGCTCAAATAAACCCTCGCCTACAGTTCACATATCTGATCGTCAAGGATCATCCTAGGGTTTTCAAGCCTCTCGACCGCTCTGCAGTCTGAGAAGCTCAACTCAACTATACTCAGTGTTGAAGAGACTTGAAGCTGCTCTGAAAGCTTCCACCAGTCTGATAAGAACTGAGAATCTTATCTGTGTAAATCTAGGAGTTTCGGATTAGGCATTGGATAAGTCCTAAGTCTGAAGTGGGTGTATTACAAGACGTTGTAATAATCAAAGTCTTCTAGTGAATTCCTTCCTAAGTGGAAGAAGGGGAGACGTAGAAGGATTAAGCCTTCGAACTTCCATAAAATCGTGCTTTAGCATTTACTGCCATTTATCTTACATCCTGCTCATACATTGCATTATAAACTTTGCATCACTAAAACCTCTGAACTATTTCCGCACTATTTAAGTTGTTCAAAACGTTTTAGAAGTTGAGAAAACTGATTAAGTGAACTAAACCTCACTTGATCATTTTAAAGAAGAAGAAGAAAAGTTTCAGAGTGTATTCACCCCCCCTCTACCCTCTGAACCGATCCCAACAAGTGGTATCAGAGCGGGTTCCTTTCTCAACTGCTGATCTGAAGTTTTCAAATCATGACTTCTTTCAACAGAATTCCTATGTTTTCTAAAGAAGAGTATGATGATTGGAAAATTCGCATGCAGGCACATCTTGCAGCACAGGATGATGACATGCTATATGTCATAACAGACGGTCCTATCAAAATTATGAAGGTCAACCCAGCTCTAGCCGATGGTGCAGGACAAATGATTGAGAAACCAAGAGCTGAGTGGACCACTGAGGACAAAAAGAAGGCCAATCTTGACAATGTGGCCCGGGACATCCTATACAAAACACTGGACAAGAATATGTTCAGCAAAATCAAGTCATGTTCCACAGCAAAGGAGATTTGGGAGAAGCTCACTCAGCTGTGTGAAGGGAATGACCAGACAAAGGAAAACAAGCTCACTCTGGCCATTCAAAAATATGACAACGCCAAAATGAAGCCAGGGGAAACCATGGCTGAATTTGATGAACGGTTCAGTAGTATCATCTGTGATCTTATTGCTTTAGGTAAAACTTATACTAACCGTGAAATTGCTGTGAAGGTTATGAGAGCTCTGCCCAAAGAATGGGAGATCAAGACAGTGGCCATGAGAGAGTCAAAAGACTTGAGCAAGGTTGAACTGCATGATCTCTTTGCAGATCTCAAAGCCTATGAGTTCGAGCTCAACATGAGAACAGAAGATGAACCATCTACTTCTCAACCAACCAAGGCCTTAACCTCAACCGTGATATGTCCACCGGTCGAGGAAGCTCCAAAGAGATCAGCTGAGCAAATCAGCAATGAAGCCATGACACTCTTTGTCAAGAAATTTGGTAAATTTATGCGTAAAAACAATTCTAAATTTAAAAATTATCATAAATCGGACCATACAAACGATGGTCCTACTTGTTTTAACTGTGGAAAGCCAGGCCACTTCATTGCAGACTGCACCAAGCCTAAGAACAATGATCAGAAGCAATTCTCCGAAAGAAGAAGGGGTAAGGAGGATAAAAGGACGTTTAGAAAAGGAAGAGACCAAAGGGTTCTAGTAGCAGACGAAAGCAAAAGCAAGTGGGCTGAGTCTGACTCTGACAACTCCAATACCGGAAGCTCTTCAGATGACAGCGATGATGAAAAAGTGGAATGCCTTATGGCCGACATCGAAGAAGAAGCTGAGGAGGTATTTGACTTTGGCTCACCTGAATTTACTCACAGTGATTTAGTTACTGCTTTACACGAAATGGCTAATGAATACAAAGCATTATCCAAGGAGTTCGAGGAAGTAAAGGCAGAAAGAGCTGACCTAAAAGATAAGTCAAGCAAATCAAGCTGCATGCAGCAAAAAGAGCTTGATGGTCTTAAGGTCAAGCTAAGTCTGCTGGCTACTGAGAACGACACCTTGAAAAGAGTATTCCAAGCTACCTTGATTGAGAATAAAAAACTACTTGAAACCATTAAGGCTTGGAATAAATCTTCGGTAACCATTGACAAGATTCAAGAAATCCAAAGACCGGTACATGATAAAACCGGTCTAGGGTTTGGAACAAATGAACAGTCTATGGAATCCTGTATTCAGTCAAGCCTGGACAAAGGCAATCTTAACAAAATAAGATTTGTCAGGTCCAGTACGATATATGAACACGATAAGTGCAGCTTTGACAAAAATCAGAAAGTATCGAACGAACGAAGCTCTAAGCATAGAGGGCTGGGATATGTGGATCCCCAGACCTCTAATCAAAGAGGAACTTGGATCAAACCAAAACCTAATGAAAGAAGAAAGGGAAACCAATCTAATTTCAAAAGGCCATGGAATGAGTCTAACTACTCTAAGAAAAGATGGTCAAAGGAGAAGCCTTACCAGTACTTTAATTGCAGGCCAGTTCAAAAGAGGTACAGGCTAACTGATGAAAATAAAAAAGGCAAGAAGCACACAGCAACCTCACAAGCACACACATTTACTGCCTATCGACCGCACAGATTTCTGGACACACACACGGGCAAACCTGTAAGGGTGTTCCAGGTGTGGGTCCCGAAAGGGCTAATCCGACCTGGACCCTACTAGATATGGGTACCAAAAGTTCTTCACTCTTTGCAGGTACTAAAAGTCCAAACGGGCGAGAAAACCACTTCTATCAAGGACACTACCTGGTATTTAGATAGCGGTTGCTCACGACACATGACAGGGAATCCAGAACTTCTAACAGAAGTGGTGTTGTGCAAAGGACCAAAGATCAGCTTTGGAGACAACTCCAAAGGTAAAACCGTGGGTAAGGGTAAGATCATCCATGGTAACATCATTATTAAAGATGTGTTACTTGTTGACAAACTATGCTATAATTTGATAAGTATTAGTCAACTATGTGACAATGATCATTCGGTCGAGTTTCACAAACACACTTGCCTCATAAAAAATGACAAAGGTGAGACTCTTATGACCGGTGTACGAGACCTAAACACCTACAAGGTAAACTGGTCTTGCTCACATATTTCTTCACCTACTTGTCTTACTGCTCATCATGATAAACATTGGTTGTGGCATAAGCGGTTAAATCATCTAAATTTTAAGTCCATTTTTAACTTGAGGAAGCATGATTTGGTTTCTGGTCTGCCCGAAGGAGATTTTATAAAAGACAAAGTTTGTCCTGCTTGTCAACTAGGAAAGCAGGTGAGAGCAACTTTTAAAAATAAAGGGTGTATGTCTTCTTCCAAATGTTTAGACTTACTTCACATGGACCTATTTGGTCCTATACCAGTAAGAAGCATAGGGGGAATGAGATATGCTCTTGTTGTTATAGATGACTTTTCTCGATTTACTTGGGTCATCTTTCTCTCTTCAAAAGATCAAACTGCACCTCACCTGATTAAGCTTTTTAAACGCTTGCAAAATGAACAATCTACTGTGATAGATAGAATCAGGAGTGATAGAGGGACTGAATTGTTAAACACCACTCTTATGACTTATCTAGATGATCAGGGAATCAAGCATGAGTTGTCAGCTGCTAGATCCCCACAACAAAATGGGGTGGCTGAAAGAAGGAACCGTACTTTAAAAGAAGCAGCCAGAACTATGATTGCTGATTCAAATGTTTCTCAAAGACTTTGGGCAGAAGCAGTTAACACAGCTTGCTATACTCAAAACAGATCTATGATTAATAAACGATTTAACAAAACTCCATATGAGATCTGGAATGGCACAAAACCTGATATTTCTTATTTCAAAATTTTTGGGTGCAAATGCTTTATCCACAACAATGGCAAAAACCATTTGACAGCCTTCGATGCCAAAGCAGACGAAGGAACTTTTATTGGTTACTCAGCCGTTAGCAGAGCTTATCGAGTGTTCAATCAAAGATCACTAACGGTCGAGGAAACCATTCATGTTGTTTTTGATGAATCTACTCTATGTACAGAACAAACTCAAGGGAGCATAAATGATCTGAGTCACAGACTGGAAAACACAAATCTACAGGAAGAGAGTGACAGTGATCTATATCCTCCAAAGAAGGATGATCCAGTTCCCTCTACCGGGTGTGATCAAACAAGGCCAGAAGTGGATCCACCGGTTGATAACAATCCTCCAGCCAATGATGATCCAGTAAACGAGGACGTTCATCAACCAATTGATGACAACCCTTTAGGGAATTATTTTAGGTGGAACAAAGATCATCCACCTGGGTTGGTCATAGGTGACCCTTCTGCTCCTCGAAAAACACATGGTCAAATGATTAATGAATTCTTGCATGCCGCTTTCATATCTCAGGTAGAGCCCAAGAAAATAGATGAAGCTCTATCAGATGCCAGCTGGATTGAAGCTATGCAAGAAGAGTTGAATCAATTCACCCGCAACAATGTTTGGCATCTAGTTCCTCGACCGAAAAATCAAAATGTGATTGGAACTAGATGGGTGTTTCGTAACAAGCTCGATGAACATGGCACTGTTGTGCGTAACAAAGCTCGACTTGTTGCTCAAGGATTCAGACAAGAAGAAGGCATAGACTTTGAGGAATCTTTCGCGCCAGTTGCAAGACTAGAAGCAATCCGCATCTTTCTTGCTTATGCAGCCTTCAAGAATTTTAAAGTTTATCAAATGGATGTGAAGTCTGCATTCCTCAATGGTCTACTTCAAGAAGAGGTGTACGTTGAACAACCACCAGGTTTTGTCAATCCTACTCATCCTCAATATATCTATAAACTTGACAAAGCTCTCTATGGATTAAAACAAGCACCGCGTGCTTGGTATGACACTTTGCTAAAATTTTTACTGGAACATGATTTCCAAATTGGAACGGTCGATAAGACCCTGTTTAAATTTGTAAAAGGTGATCATGTGTTACTAGTACAAATTTATGTTGATGACATTATATTTGGGTCAACTAACCCCAAGTTGTGCTCAAAGTTCTCTAAACTGATGAAGGAGAAGTTTGAAATGAGCATGATGGGCGAGCTAAACTTCTTTCTTGGACTTCAAGTAAAGCAACTTGAAACTGGAATATTCATCAATCAGTCCAAGTATGCCAAGGAATTGGTAAAGAAGTTTGGAATGGAACAATGCTCAACTGTATCTACCCCCATGAGTACATCAATTAAGCTTGATAAAGATGAAGGGGGAATTCCGGTCGAGGTAACCATGTATCGAGGCCTTATTGGTTCACTGCTCTATTTGACTGCCAGTCGACCGGATATCATGTATTCAGTTTGTTTATGTGCTAGATTTCAAGCCGCACCTAAGCAATCTCATTTCATTGCTACCAAACGAATACTTAAATATATTAAAGGAACTACTAATGTGGGTCTTTGGTATCCCAAAGATTCAAATCTTAATCTTATTGGCTATTCAGATGCAGATTATGCAGGTTGTAGAATTGATCGCAAAAGTACAAGTGGGACATGTCAATTCCTTGGAGATAGACTAATTTCGTGGTCAAGTAAGAAGCAGACATCAATTGCTACCTCGACCGCCGAAGCAGAATACCTTGCTGCTGGCAGCTGTTGTGCTCAAATACTCTGGATTCAACAGCAGCTTAATGATTATGGGATTCGGTCGAGTGAAGCTCCAATCTACTGTGACAATACAAGTGCCATAGCCATCACTCACAATCCAGTGATGCACTCTCGGACAAAGCACATTGATGTCAGGCATCACTTTATCCGAGATCATGTCTTAAAGAAGGAAATCAGGCTGGAATACATCTCTACCGATCAGCAAGCAGCAGACATATTCACCAAGCCTCTACCGGACGCTAAGTTTTCACATTTTCGAAATATTCTTGGCTTAGTAGATTTAAGTTAGTATGCATGTGTTTAGGGGGAATGATTGTCAATATGACATTAATAGATTAGCTGTTACGTTGCCATTAATATTGGCATATCATCCGCCTTTAACTAGTCTCTGACAGGCTTCGTACTAGCAGCTTGGTGCTTTGAACCAAATGACATTAATTGGGCGTCGTGATTATGCTCTTCAAAACTTTTTGAATTTCAAAAATACTTTTCATGACATCACCCTATGGCCCATAGGTTCCTATATATACTTCTTTACACTCGTATATCAATCTTTCACCTTTGCTAAAAACTTTCATATTGTATTAAACGCTCCATCGAATTACTCTCAAGCTTTTGCTTACTCTTTGCTCGAGTTCTTATCTACAGATATCATGTCGATCCAGAAGACTTGCCTCGCCATCAACTTTGATTCCGTTGTTAAGGCAAACAACGCAGGAATAACTGAGGTCTTCACCATGCTTGAAGCCTCTGGACTGAAGAAATTTCTGGAATGCAGCGCCATCTGCGATTTGCCTGTTTTGAAGGAGTTCTTCGCAACCGCTCAAATCGAGCATGGGACTATCAAATGCTTGATCAAGACAGAGGTCTACTCCTTCAATCAGAAGTTCTTCGCCAGCACATTTGATCTGCCCTCCAGGGGTTTGACAAAATGCACGGATCTTCCAGATGGTAACTGCTCTTATTGGTTGAAGGAGTTCTCAACTACTGATGCTCCGATCAAACTGCCGGCCCAGAAGACATCTCTCAAAGCTCCATTCAGGCTACTGACTAATATCGTGGCCAAGAATCTTCTGGCCAAGGCTGGATCTTACGACAAGGTGACGCTGGAGAAATTTCAATACATGGCTTGTATTGCCTCCAAGATCAACATAAACTGGTCAGACATTCTGTTCAATATTCTATGTGAAATGATCAGGGGAAAAGGGCAATCCGAGGGATTTGCTTTGCAAATCTGCCACATCTTGGGCGTCCTTGGAGTGGACTTTTCCAAGACTGAGCCTCTGCATCCCACCAAATGGCTCAACAAGTCTACGATTCTCAAATTCCTGAACAAGAAAGAGACTGCGGTCGACACCTTGCCCTCAACCGCAAAGGTTATTGCTATCCCTCAACCGCTTTCAACGGTTTCGGTCGTGGCCAAACCAGTCCATACCAAAAAGTCTGCCAAGCGTCAACTGATCATCGAATCTGACTCTGAAGATGAATCACGTGAAAATGTTCCACTGATTCAAGCTTTCAGCAGGTCATCCCCTTCGGTCTCCAAAGCAGCTGTGCCATCCACGCCTGCAGGCGAGAAGAAGAGGCAGCACAAGAAGCTAAAGTCTCTTTCTGGACTTGCTCCTACCCTGCCAACGGTCGAGACTACTACCGTTGTTGCTTCTACTGCTCCTCGTCCTACAAAAGGTGTGATAATCCGGGAAGGTGCCTCATCAGCTCCTGAGGTCACTCTAGCTGATCCCAAAGACAAAGGGAAAGGTGTGATGATCTACACACCCAAGGCTCAACCAGCAGCTACGATAGAACTCAATATGATCATCTCTCACGTGCTCCGTACTGTCAAGCGTCATCTACAACGTTTTGACAGATGGCATCACTCCCGCACTCACTTGACACTCGCTCAAATATTTCCTAAATGGAAATCTCTAAACGTCATTGAGCAGAAGATGCTTCTATTTGCTGATACTGAAGACATCGTGGAGGCTCTGGGAAGAAGACATCTCATAGACTTGAAGCTTCGAGGAAGCCTGCTATCACTGCTAATTAATGAGCGTGTCAAGAATTTCAAATCCAAGAGTCCTACCGCTGCCGATGACTTTGTGATTTTCACTGGACTACAGGATAGTCTACGTCAAATCACTCAACTACTTCAGCACTTCCAAGCTCTCAACAATGTCAAAACACCAGCTTCAGCAGCCTGTTTGCAAGCTTATGTGCTGGAAGCACAAGTGATGATGAAAACCTTTCTCACCCAAGATCAGGGTGAAGAAGACGTCTATGCTCTCCCTTCTTCAGATGGGATTCTGACCGATCTCATCACTGCTGACCTCTTTCAATCATATGCTCTAAGATCGAGTGTAGCAGCATCTTCATCGGTCGACCCCTCCTCAACCGCAGTCCAAGCAGTTACTCAACCGGAAGCAGTTGTGATTGCTCACTCCTCTCCCGTGACGACCGCTCACACTTCTCCCGGTCATTCACAAGATGTTTTAGAAGTGGTTGCACAAGAGATACCTGTCACCTCTGTGACAGAGGCTCCTTGCAGTAGTGAAGCAACAGTGCCCCCAACGGAGATATCAAGCACTATTGTATCACCTGCATCTCCAGAACAGCAAGTGACTGATGCTGATCCAGCACTTCAACCGTCTCCATCTACTGAAAAGTTTATGGAAGATCTCATTATGGATGAACCAAGTGCTGATCCTGGTACTCCACCAACCATATTGGCTGCAGTCGAAACTATTACATCTCCAACTGTACCATTATTGGAAGGTCCATCGGGTAGCTCTCCAGCAAGTTCACCCGCACCACATCATCGTGAGTCTAGCCCGGTTTCACCAAGAAAAATGACTCAGAAGGGCAAATGATTCAGACTGATGATTCTTTAATTGAAGCCATGGCCGCAGCTCTAGATCATACCTTGATAAATCGGCTTCATGAGCTCATGCAAACGGTTAGGTCCTTCTCTCAAGACATAACAAACTCATCCTTATCGGTCGATAATTCACGCCAGACGATGATTCGGCATTTCGAGACCGTGTCTCGAGACCTTGCTCGTCTGTCCACAGAGATCACTAATCATCATCGCACTCAAATCAACACGCTCTCTACCGTCTCCGAACAAGTTATCCGATCCGAAAATCGCCTTCATAAGCAGTTGAATGATCGGATGGACACTATGCAAGCCACTCTACTTGCTCAAATCGATGCAAAAATAGACACTATGCAAGCCTGCCTTGGCACTCAACTCACTGAGGTCATCCTTCGGCTCAACCAAGGTGATGCCAAAAAGGGGGAAGAAGAGCAACGTAGAGCAGCAGAGGCAAGAAGACGTGAAGAAGAGTCCAGAAGAAAAGAAGAAGCCGACAGAAGAAGAAGAGAAGGCGATAGGTCAGGAGGAGCCAGTTGGTTCAAAAGATGAACAACTTATCTCTTCTTTACTTATCGCAGCCGCATCTTATTTTTTTTCTGTAGGTGTAATAAAAATGCTTATTGTACTTAATGAAATTCATTCTCTCAATGAAGTTCATTTTAATGCTTTCATATTGTTCTTGGAGCACTTAAGTTTTGTCATCACCAAAAAGGGGGAAATTGTTGAATCCGATATTTTGGTGATAACAAACAACAACTCATTGTATAGGAATGTGCTGCCAACCATTGTATTTCAGGAATCTACTACAACTTCTACCGAAAGCTTGTCAACCGCCTTTGCTCTCGACCGGCTGAAGTCACAAGCCTATCGACTGGCTATCAAAACCAGCAGAGGATAAATCTATCTACCGGAAGCTTGTCAACCGCCTTTATCTCTCGACCGGCTGAAGTCACAAGCCTATCGACTGGCTATCAAAACCAGCAGAGGATAAATCTATCTACCGGAAGCTTGTCAACCGCCTTTATCTCTCGACCGGTTGAAGTCACAAGCTTATCGACTGGTTATTCAAACCAGCAGAGGACAAATATCTCTACCGGTAGAATGCCAACTGCCTATCTAGATATCTCGAGACAAGTACCTGTGACAAGATGTTCTTTGCAGGATCCTTTATTAAAAGCAGAACCGGCGTTTCAGAAGATTTGTTGACTCCTGCAAATCAAGACAACAGGTTGTACCAAAATGGCAAAAACACAGAATGACTGCAGATAAAGCATTCGACCGTTTATTCCAGTTTTGGACCCTGGAAGTTGTCTGCAGTGTACGATCCTCATGCAGAATCATCAATGCATTTATGAGCATTAAATGTGCATTCAATGCAGCATCAGAACGTTCAAAATAAAGACGTTGATGATTGACCTATATAAAGGGAAGATTGCTCAAAAAGAGAACAACAACAAGAACAACAACAAGTGATACGAGACAACGAAGAGAGACAAGCAACTCAGAAAAATTTCAATCACTTGACTAATATCAGAAGTCCTCATCTGATATACTTGAGCACACTTACAAGATCATTCATCTGCTGCTCAAATAAACCCTCGCCTACAGTTCACATATCTGATCGTCAAGGATCATCCTAGGGTTTTCAAGCCTCTCGACCGCTCTGCAGTCTGAGAAGCTCAACTCAACTATACTCAGTGTTGAAGAGACTTGAAGCTGCTCTGAAAGCTTCCACCAGTCTGATAAGAACTGAGAATCTTATCTGTGTAAATCTAGGAGTTTCGGATTAGGCATTGGATAAGTCCTAAGTCTGAAGTGGGTGTATTACAAGACGTTGTAATAACCAAAGTCTTCTAGTGAATTTCTTCCTAAGTGGAAGAAGGGGAGACGTAGAAGGATTAAGCCTTCGAACTTCCATAAAATCGTGCTTTAGCATTTACTGCCATTTATCTTACATCCTGCTCATACATTGCATTATAAACTTTGCATCACTAAAACCTCTGAACTATTTCCGCACTATTTAAGTTGTTCAAAACGTTTTAGAAGTTGAGAAAACTGATTAAGTGAACTAAACCTCACTTGATCATTTTAAAGAAGAAGAAGAAAAGTTTCAGAGTGTATTCACCCCCCCTCTACCCTCTGAACCGATCCCAACATATACACATTCTTGTTAATAAATTTTTAAAACTACGTCAATATATCAAGCCAATATATATCAATCATATTCATATACATATACATATACATATCATTATTATTATTATTATTATTATTATTATTATTATAATTATTATTATTATTATTATTATTATTATTATTATTAAAGTGAATAAAATGTAAATTTTGAGTTATAATAAAAATTAAGCTACAAATTAAAAAATATATAGAAAATAATTAAAACATCAAAGTTTATATAATAAATAATGAATTAATCTTAAAAAATAATTATTGTTATTTTCAATTTATGATCAATAAAATATTATAAGTTTTTGTCGTGTATTATAATAAGTTTTTGTTTAAAAATTTAATCAATATGATTTTAATTATCGTGAGATTTTTTAACTATAAAATTCAAAAAATTATATGAATGATAAAAAAAATTTATTTTATTTTATTTTATTTTAGGGGGGTGTATTGGTTCTTAGAAGTAGAAAAAAATGTTTGCACGTATATTATTTTTAATATAACTAGTATTTATGTGGCTAGTGTATAGATAGAAATGAAAAAAAGTGTGAAATGTCCATCCAATTCTTTAGGTTCAACCAAAGACAATATTTATTGACATTTTATTGTTGTACATTTGACTTTAATTATTGTACTTAATAGAATTTCATGGAGTTTTTAAAAGTATATTGACATTTTGAATACATCTAGACTTTTGTAGAATTTTTAAAAGTCAAGTTTAAATATCACATGACTTTTTAAAATTCTACAAATGTTTATCTTTAATACCACTAAACTTTTATGGAGTATATAAAAGTCTAGATTGAATACCTTTAGTATTTAAACTCCATAAAAGTCATTAAAAGTATACAACCAATACACCCCCTAAATTTGACACTACTCCAAATATGCAGGGCTAAAAATGACATTTTGCCTAGAAAATTTCCGTAAAACAAAGGGAATGAGAGAGGTTTCTTTTCCTACGAGTCTGTTCAGAATACAAGTCTCGAAAGACGTAACGATTTAGACAAATAATTTCGATTCAAGATAATTTACCAATATCTCATTAATTAATTAAGCCGCTAATATACTTCTAGACGAAGACATGAATCCAAAAATTGCAGAATTTGCGATGGAAAAACTATTTGCTAGTGATAAAACTCAGAATAGTATCAGAAAAAATGAACAAAAAATTGGTCTTTTATGTGTGCAAGATAATTCAGCAGATAGACCAACGACGACTTCAATTATTATGATGCTTAGCAACTTTAGCATTTTTTTTTTTGCCGATGCCTTCAGAGGCTCAGAGCCAACATTTCTAACATCTAGTGATTAATTATAAATAAAGACTCCATGTTTATAATTTTGCAACCTTGCATCCTGATGTTGATAGCTAGCTAGCTAGGTTATTACAATTTTTTTCAAAACTCCCCCAACATAGCGAATTTATTTCCTTTGACTTTAGCCAGCATAATCGAATTAGCCCTGATCATGCTCTCTTGAAAATTCACTGCACTTCTCCTATAAAGGTTGTATCAAATTGTTAGCCATTATAATGAGTAATGAATTTAAAAAGAAAATATATAAATGGATGTGAGAATATATAGATAGATCTAGATATATGTCTGAAATTTTTGGTGAAACGGGAATTATAGAAAACTATTTTCTTTTAGAAATTAACAAAAAATAAAATAAAATAAAAACAGCAACAAGGCTTTTTTTATCTTATATATATATAATGTTGTCACCTTAAATTTCATTTATGTTAATGCCCCGGAAATTCATCAAGTTTTTAACATACATCTAACGGTTAACATTTATCAATAAATGTGGGGTTAATTATTTTTTAGTGAACCCCGCATGTATTGATAAATGATGATCTTTAATTAGATCTATTATGGGCAATGTTCTAAAAAGCTCGTTTAAGCGACGCTTAATCTCGCTTAAACTTTAACACGCTTAAGCTCGATTAAGCGACCGCTTTTTAGAACGGAAGATTTCATTTATTTTTTAAAATGAAAACATTTTTATAAATATGTATATTTATATTTTAGAACTTGAATTATCTATTAAATCATATATTTATGGTTAATCTAACATTTTATTTAATCTTTGTCTTAAAATAATTAAAATTATAGTAAAAATTAAAAACGCTTTTTCACGCTTAAGCTCGTTCTAAGCTCGCTTAAGCTTGAAAAACTTGAAGCTTGACCTCCACGCTTCGACGCGCTTCACGCTTTTTAGAACCTTGATTATGGGGGTACGTAGTGCCTATAAATGTAGTTTAAACGATCTCAAAATTAGTAATCCCCGTCTTGTAATATGGCAATTAATTGGATTTCGGTGATTCAACTTAATTGTACACTAACTCAAACATCATGCTGCATTTAAAATTGGAATCCATCAATAGAAAAACAATTGTAGTACCAGAGAGCAGAGTCAACTGGACCAATTCTCTGAAGGAAACTAAAATATACAAAATACAAAATTAGCTAAAAAGAACAGATGAATTTTTCCAATACCAATATAAATAAAAATGTTATATAAGATATAATTATGCTGACATCAACTATTATTCTAAACCTTGACCACATGTTATATATGATATCTCTATGTATACTGTATATAGTTAGAGATCAATTTTATAAATTTTGACCAAAAAAATTAGGAACTTACAAAAGAACCTAGCTGGCTAATTATTTTGTTGAAAATTTTTCTACCTTTTCCTCTATTCGATTTGATTAATTACCAACTCGTAATTAAACTCTAAAATTTTCGTCCTCACGTCAAGTTGTTGTTTTTAAACACAAACTTCAATACGTAGTACATGCCACACTGGTTTACCTCGGTACTTAATTTTCATTAACAACGAGTCAAACATATATATAATCACTCACACTAATTCAAAGAATGATTTTCTCTCAATTATATCATACATATTATATATCAAAATTTAAAATTTTTATATGTTTGTATAAAATAATTTTAAAATTATATTTTCGAGACATCTCTTACATAGTCTTAATCGGATTACTGAGTTGCAACACAGTCTGTTAAAAATGGCAGGGCCATTTAGTAATCCCTTTAAAAAATGACAACAAGTCCTTTCTCCATATACATTCCGATAGGAATGTTGTATGAACAATATAAGGCTGAATACTTTGCAGCTTATATTGATTCAGGAGCAGGAATTTGTACAGCAAAAAGAGGAGTCTTCCCTGAAGAATGTGAAGAAGAATTGCCAAAAATTGCTGGACGATATTTTTCTCGAAGAATTTTAATTCTTTGCAAAGGAATAAAACAAGCAGAGATCCTTATGGGAGGAGCAGGTCAGACACCTTGGTACAAGGTAAAGACACCACCAATTTATTTCCATGATACAGGAGCTGATATCCTGTTAGGAAATAACTTCTTACAAATGTTTAAGAAGTACACACAAGACAATGAGTCAAGAATACTTATGTTCACTACAATTTGTGATCATAAAATTATCATTCAAAGACTCAAGGTTGCTTTTTATCGACAATTGCCGATAATATTTCGCTGCCAGCGGGGTGATAAAGGACAACTTTTTCACCCAAAAATGAAAGATCCAAGAAGGTTTGGAGAAACCATGTTGAAAATAACAACACAACAAGAACTCCAGATGGATGATATGGAGCTTCTCAAGGTAACTCTAAATCACAGAGATATAGAGTTAGAGAATAAGGTATCCCTTGAAGATGTCAAAAAAAGGCTCAAGGAAAGTTACAACGAGCATCCTTTGGCATGGTGGGATAGAAATCAACTCAAAGTCAGCCTTACTCTAAAGGAAGGCAAAGAGTATGAATTCGTCAGATATAAGCCTATCCCGATGAACATAATAGACCAAAGGGATATGAGAATAATTATCAAGGAACATTTGGACCTTGGTCTAATCAAAGAAGGAGTTTCACCATATAGCAGCCCAGGATTTCTTGTCAGAAATCATGGTGAAATAAAAAGAGGAAAACCCAGGTTAGTTATCAACTACCAAGGTATTAATAAAATCTTGGAGTTTGATGGGTACTTCATACCAAGTAGAGAACACCTAATTAGTTGTGTACGAAATGCTAAAGTGTTCTCAAAATTTGATTGTAAGTCTGGATTTTACCAGATTCGAATGGAAGAAGGAAGTAAAAAATTCACAGCCTTCTCTACTCCACAAGGACACTATATTTGGGAAGTTATGCCTATGGGATTGGCTAATGCACCCCAGATATTTCAAAGAAAGATGGATAACCTTTTTAAAGATTATTTCAACTTTATGTTTGTTTATATTTATGATATTCTTATAGCATCAAAAAATATAGACGAACACGTTAAACACTTAGTGATTTTCTCTAAAATTTGTAAACAAGAAGGACTGGTGTTATCTGAAAAGAAAGCAGTCATAGCAACAAGGAAAATTGAATTCCTCGGTATTCAGATTGATGAAACTGGAATAATTCTAAAACCCCATATTGTGGAAAAGGTAAAGAATTTTTCAGATAAACTCAAATATGTAAAACAACTCCAGAGTTTTCTTGGAGTAGTTAATTTTGCAGGGATGTTCATTAACAATCTAGCAATGTACAGAAAGGTGTTCAGTCTTTTGTTAAAAAAGGATGCTAGGTTTATATGGACCGATGACCATACTAAAGGGGTAAACCAATTAAAAGAGATATGTAAGAATCTCCCAAAAATGGCTATACCCGTAGATGAAGATGATCTGGTATTATTTAAGGATGCCAGCGACGATTGGTGGGCGGCAGTCCTTACCAAAATCACTCCAGATGGGGAAATACCATGCAGATACTGTAGCGGTCTTTTTTCAGAATTTGAAGCCATTAGATGACATATCAACGAGAAGGAATTTTATGCGGTTAAAAGGGCTTTTGAAAAATGGCCATTATTTTTACTTGCTAAAAAATTCACTCTGAAGGTTGATAACACCCAGGTAAAAGCTTTCCTAAAGAATAAGATTGAATCTAAACCTGAGAAAGCTAGGTTATTAAGATGGCAAGCATTATGTCAAAATTATATTTTTGATATTGTTATTATTAAATCTCATGAAAATATTCTTGCAGATTTTTTAACAAGAGATGGAAGGCAGTGACGTGGATTCCATCCTGAAAATGCAGAGGCATCTCAGGAAACACCTTGGGTTGCTTCAAAACGAGTTCAACCAGTTAGCCATTAATGCTGAAATGGTCGGCAGGTTACAACAAGCTGATCGGATCAAAGTATCTAATCGAATTACAGGATGTATGCAAGCTCAAACACAACTATGGGCTGCTATTCAAGGGCCAATTGTGAAGGCTATAGAGAAACCATTGGTTTCTCATAAACAAGATATACTAAAACCATTGGTTTTACAAGAACAAGAAATACAACCACCGGTTGTAAAACAAGATGTTGAGGAATCTAAAACTCAAGAAACAAGAGCTAATCTATCATCAACCTTTGATGATCTGGATGAAGCAACAATTGATGAGGATAACTCATCAAGTCAACCCTCCGCCTCTGGGGTAAAAGAGGAAGAGATCAATCTTAGGCCCAACACTGACAAGGGCAAATCTAAGATTGATACTAATCCATCTATTATTTCTCCATTCCAGGTGTTGAATCCGATATTTTGGTGATAACAAACAACAACTCATTGTATAGGAATGTGCTGCCAACCATTGTATTTCAGGAATCTACTACAACTTCTACCGGAAGCTTGTCAACCGCCTTTGCTCTCGACCGGCTGAAGTCACAAGCCTATCGACTGGCTATCAAAACCAGCAGAGGATAAATCTATCTACCGGAAGCTTGTCAACCGCCTTTATCTCTCGACCGGCTGAAGTCACAAGCCTATCGACTGGCTATCAAAACCAGCAGAGGATAAATCTATCTACCGGAAGCTTGTCAACCGCCTTTATCTCTCGACCGGTTGAAGTCACAAGCTTATCGACTGGTTATTCAAACCAGCAGAGGACAAATATCTCTACCGGTAGAATGCCAACTGCCTATCTAGATATCTCGAGACAAGTACCTGTGACAAGATGTTCTTTGCAGGATCCTTTATTAAAAGCAGAACCGGCGTTTCAGAAGATTTGTTGACTCCTGCAAATCAAGACAACAGGTTGTACCAAAATGGCAAAAACACAGAATGACTGCAGATAAAGCATTCGACCGTTTATTCCAGTTTTGGACCCTGGAAGTTGTCTGCAGTGTACGATCCTCATGCAGAATCATCAATGCATTTATGAGCATTAAATGTGCATTCAATGCAGCATCAGAACGTTCAAAATAAAGACGTTGATGATTGACCTATATAAAGGGAAGATTGCTCAAAAAGAGAACAACAACAAGAACAACAACAAGTGATACGAGACAACGAAGAGAGACAAGCAACTCAGAAAAATTTCAATCACTTGACAAATATCAGAAGTCCTCATCTGATATACTTGAGCACACTTACAAGATCATTCATCTGCTGCTCAAATAAACCCTCGCCTACAGTTCACATATCTGATCGTCAAGGATCATCCTAGGGTTTTCAAGCCTCTCGACCGCTCTGCAGTCTGAGAAGCTCAACTCAACTATACTCAGTGTTGAAGAGACTTGAAGCTGCTCTGAAAGCTTCCACCAGTCTGATAAGAACTGAGAATCTTATCTGTGTAAATCTAGGAGTTTCGGATTAGGCATTGGATAAGTCCTAAGTCTGAAGTGGGTGTATTACAAGACGTTGTAATAATCAAAGTCTTCTAGTGAATTCCTTCCTAAGTGGAAGAAGGGGAGACGTAGAAGGATTAAGCCTTCGAACTTCCATAAAATCGTGCTTTAGCATTTACTGCCATTTATCTTACATCCTGCTCATACATTGCATTATAAACTTTGCATCACTAAAACCTCTGAACTATTTCCGCACTATTTAAGTTGTTCAATACGTTTTAGAAGTTGAGAAAACTGATTAAGTGAACTAAACCTCACTTGATCATTTTAAAGAAGAAGAAGAAAAGTTTCAGAGTGTATTCACCCCCCCTCTACCCTCTGAACCGATCCCAACAAGTGGTATCAGAGCGGGTTCCTTTCTCAACTGCTGATCTGAAGTTTTCAAATCATGACTTCTTTCAACAGAATTCCTATGTTTTCTAAAGAAGAGTATGATGATTGGAAAATTCGCATGCAGGCACATCTTGCAGCACAGGATGATGACATGCTATATGTCATAACAGACGGTCCTATCAAAATTATGAAGGTCAACCCAGCTCTAGCCGATGGTGCAGGACAAATGATTGAGAAACCAAGAGCTGAGTGGACCACTGAGGACAAAAAGAAGGCCAATCTTGACAATGTGGCCCGGGACATCCTATACAAAACACTGGACAAGAATATGTTCAGCAAAATCAAGTCATGTTCCACAGCAAAGGAGATTTGGGAGAAGCTCACTCAGCTGTGTGAAGGGAATGACCAGACAAAGGAAAACAAGCTCACTCTGGCCATTCAAAAATATGACAACGCCAAAATGAAGCCAGGGGAAACCATGGCTGAATTTGATGAACGGTTCAGTAGTATCATCTGTGATCTTATTGCTTTAGGTAAAACTTATACTAACCGTGAAATTGCTGTGAAGGTTATGAGAGCTCTGCCCAAAGAATGGGAGATCAAGACAGTGGCCATGAGAGAGTCAAAAGACTTGAGCAAGGTTGAACTGCATGATCTCTTTGCAGATCTCAAAGCCTATGAGTTCGAGCTCAACATGAGAACAGAAGATGAACCATCTACTTCTCAACCAACCAAGGCCTTAACCTCAACCGTGATATGTCCACCGGTCGAGGAAGCTCCAAAGAGATCAGCTGAGCAAATCAGCAATGAAGCCATGACACTCTTTGTCAAGAAATTTGGTAAATTTATGCGTAAAAACAATTCTAAATTTAAAAATTATCATAAATCGGACCATACAAACGATGGTCCTACTTGTTTTAACTGTGGAAAGCCAGGCCACTTCATTGCAGACTGCACCAAGCCTAAGAACAATGATCAGAAGCAATTCTCCAAAAGAAGAAGGGGTAAGGAGGATAAAAGGACGTTTAGAAAAGGAAGAGACCAAAGGGTTCTAGTAGCAGACGAAAGCAAAAGCAAGTGGGCTGAGTCTGACTCTGACAACTCCAATACCGGAAGCTCTTCAGATGACAGCGATGATGAAAAAGTGGAATGCCTTATGGCCGACATCGAAGAAGAAGCTGAGGAGGTATTTGACTTTGGCTCACCTGAATTTACTCACAGTGATTTAGTTACTGCTTTACACGAAATGGCTAATGAATACAAAGCATTATCCAAGGAGTTCGAGGAAGTAAAGGCAGAAAGAGCTGACCTAAAAGATAAGTCAAGCAAATCAAGCTGCATGCAGCAAAAAGAGCTTGATGGTCTTAAGGTCAAGCTAAGTCTGCTGGCTACTGAGAACGACACCTTGAAAAGAGTATTCCAAGCTACCTTGATTGAGAATAAAAAACTACTTGAAACCATTAAGGCTTGGAATAAATCTTCGGTAACCATTGACAAGATTCAAGAAATCCAAAGACCGGTACATGATAAAACCGGTCTAGGGTTTGGAACAAATGAACAGTCTATGGAATCCTGTATTCAGTCAAGCCTGGACAAAGGCAATCTTAACAAAATAAGATTTGTCAGGTCCAGTACGATATATGAACACGATAAGTGCAGCTTTGACAAAAATCAGAAAGTATCGAACGAACGAAGCTCTAAGCATAGAGGGCTGGGATATGTGGATCCCCAGACCTCTAATCAAAGAGGAACTTGGATCAAACCAAAACCTAATGAAAGAAGAAAGGGAAACCAATCTAATTTCAAAAGGCCATGGAATGAGTCTAACTACTCTAAGAAAAGATGGTCAAAGGAGAAGCCTTACCAGTACTTTAATTGCAGGCCAGTTCAAAAGAGGTACAGGCTAACTGATGAAAATAAAAAAGGCAAGAAGCACACAGCAACCTCACAAGCACACACATTTACTGCCTATCGACCGCACAGATTTCTGGACACACACACGGGCAAACCTGTAAGGGTGTTCCAGGTGTGGGTCCCGAAAGGGCTAATCCGACCTGGACCCTACTAGATATGGGTACCAAAAGTTCTTCACTCTTTGCAGGTACTAAAAGTCCAAACGGGCGAGAAAACCACTTCTATCAAGGACACTACCTGGTATTTAGATAGCGGTTGCTCACGACACATGACAGGGAATCCAGAACTTCTAACAGAAGTGGTGTTGTGCAAAGGACCAAAGATCAGCTTTGGAGACAACTCCAAAGGTAAAACCGTGGGTAAGGGTAAGATCATCCATGGTAACATCATTATTAAAGATGTGTTACTTGTTGACAAACTATGCTATAATTTGATAAGTATTAGTCAACTATGTGACAATGATCATTCGGTCGAGTTTCACAAACACACTTGCCTCATAAAAAATGACAAAGGTGAGACTCTTATGACCGGTGTACGAGACCTAAACACCTACAAGGTAAACTGGTCTTGCTCACATATTTCTTCACCTACTTGTCTTACTGCTCATCATGATAAACATTGGTTGTGGCATAAGCGGTTAAATCATCTAAATTTTAAGTCCATTTTTAACTTGAGGAAGCATGATTTGGTTTCTGGTCTGCCCGAAGGAGATTTTATAAAAGACAAAGTTTGTCCTGCTTGTCAACTAGGAAAGCAGGTGAGAGCAACTTTTAAAAATAAAGGGTGTATGTCTTCTTCCAAATGTTTAGACTTACTTCACATGGACCTATTTGGTCCTATACCAGTAAGAAGCATAGGGGGAATGAGATATGCTCTTGTTGTTATAGATGACTTTTCTCGATTTACTTGGGTCATCTTTCTCTCTTCAAAAGATCAAACTGCACCTCACCTGATTAAGCTTTTTAAACGCTTGCAAAATGAACAATCTACTGTGATAGATAGAATCAGGAGTGATAGAGGGACTGAATTTTTAAACACCACTCTTATGACTTATCTAGATGATCAGGGAATCAAGCATGAGTTGTCAGCTGCTAGATCCCCACAGCAAAATGGGGTGGCTGAAAGAAGGAACCGTACTTTAAAAGAAGCAGCCAGAACTATGATTGCTGATTCAAATGTTTCTCAAAGACTTTGGGCAGAAGCAGTTAACACAGCTTGCTATACTCAAAACAGATCTATGATTAATAAACGATTTAACAAAACTCCATATGAGATCTGGAATGGCACAAAACCTGATATTTCTTATTTCAAAATTTTTGGGTGCAAATGCTTTATCCACAACAATGGCAAAAACCATTTGACAGCCTTCGATGCCAAAGCAGACGAAGGAACTTTTATTGGTTACTCAGCCGTTAGCAGAGCTTATCGAGTGTTCAATCAAAGATCACTAACGGTCGAGGAAACCATTCATGTTGTTTTTGATGAATCTACTCTATGTACAGAACAAACTCAAGGGAGCATAAATGATCTGAGTCACAGACTGGAAAACACAAATCTACAGGAAGAGAGTGACAGTGATCTATATCCTCCAAAGAAGGATGATCCAGTTCCCTCTACCGGGTGTGATCAAACAAGGCCAGAAGTGGATCCACCGGTTGATAACAATCCTCCAGCCAATGATGATCCAGTAAACGAGGACGTTCATCAACCAATTGATGACAACCCTTTAGGGAATTATTTTAGGTGGAACAAAGATCATCCACCTGGGTTGGTCATAGGTGACCCTTCTGCTCCTCGAAAAACACGTGGTCAAATGATTAATGAATTCTTGCATGCCGCTTTCATATCTCAGGTAGAGCCCAAGAAAATAGATGAAGCTCTATCAGATGCCAGCTGGATTGAAGCTATGCAAGAAGAGTTGAATCAATTCACCCGCAACAATGTTTGGCATCTAGTTCCTCGACCGAAAAATCAAAATGTGATTGGAACTAGATGGGTGTTTCGTAACAAGCTCGATGAACATGGCACTGTTGTGCGTAACAAAGCTCGACTTGTTGCTCAAGGATTCAGACAAGAAGAAGGCATAGACTTTGAGGAATCTTTCGCGCCAGTTGCAAGACTAGAAGCAATCCGCATCTTTCTTGCTTATGCAGCCTTCAAGAATTTTAAAGTTTATCAAATGGATGTGAAGTCTGCATTCCTCAATGGTCTACTTCAAGAAGAGGTGTACGTTGAACAACCACCAGGTTTTGTCAATCCTACTCATCCTCAATATATCTATAAACTTGACAAAGCTCTCTATGGATTAAAACAAGCACCGCGTGCTTGGTATGACACTTTGCTAAAATTTTTACTGGAACATGATTTCCAAATTGGAACGGTCGATAAGACCCTGTTTAAATTTGTAAAAGGTGATCATGTGTTACTAGTACAAATTTATGTTGATGACATTATATTTGGGTCAACTAACCCCAAGTTGTGCTCAAAGTTCTCTAAACTGATGAAGGAGAAGTTTGAAATGAGCATGATGGGCGAGCTAAACTTCTTTCTTGGACTTCAAGTAAAGCAACTTGAAACTGGAATATTCATCAATCAGTCCAAGTATGCCAAGGAATTGGTAAAGAAGTTTGGAATGGAACAATGCTCAACTGTATCTACCCCCATGAGTACATCAATTAAGCTTGATAAAGATGAAGGGGGAATTCCGGTCGAGGTAACCATGTATCGAGGCCTTATTGGTTCACTGCTCTATTTGACTGCCAGTCGACCGGATATCATGTATTCAGTTTGTTTATGTGCTAGATTTCAAGCCGCACCTAAGCAATCTCATTTCATTGCTACCAAACGAATACTTAAATATATTAAAGGAACTACTAATGTGGGTCTTTGGTATCCCAAAGATTCAAATCTTAATCTTATTGGCTATTCAGATGCAGATTATGCAGGTTGTAGAATTGATCGCAAAAGTACAAGTGGCACATGTCAATTCCTTGGAGATAGACTAATTTCGTGGTCAAGTAAGAAGCAGACATCAATTGCTACCTCGACCGCCGAAGCAGAATACCTTGCTGCTGGCAGCTGTTGTGCTCAAATACTCTGGATTCAACAGCAGCTTAATGATTATGGGATTCGGTCGAGTGAAGCTCCAATCTACTGTGACAATACAAGTGCCATAGCCATCACTCACAATCCAGTGATGCACTCTCGGACAAAGCACATTGATGTCAGGCATCACTTTATCCGAGATCATGTCTTAAAGAAGGAAATCAGGCTGGAATACATCTCTACCGATCAGCAAGCAGCAGACATATTCACCAAGCCTCTACCGGACGCTAAGTTTTCATATTTTCGAAATATTCTTGGCTTAGTAGATTTAAGTTAGTATGCATGTGTTTAGGGGGAATGATTGTCAATATGACATTAATAGATTAGCTGTTACGTTGCCATTAATATTGGCATATCATCCGCCTTTAACTAGTCTCTGACAGGCTTCGTACTAGCAGCTTGGTGCTTTGAACCAAATGACATTAATTGGGCGCCGTGATTATGCTCTTCAAAACTTTTTGAATTTCAAAAATACTTTTCATGACATCACCCTATGGCCCATAGGTTCCTATATATACTTCTTTACACTCGTATATCAATCTTTCACCTTTGCTAAAAACTTTCATATTGTATTAAACGCTCCATCGAATTACTCTCAAGCTTTTGCTTACTCTTTGCTCGAGTTCTTATCTACAGATATCATGTCGATCCAGAAGACTTGCCTCGCCATCAACTTTGATTCCGTTGTTAAGGCAAACAACGCAGGAATAACTGAGGTCTTCACCATGCTTGAAGCCTCTGGACTGAAGAAATTTCTGGAATGCAGCGCCATCTGCGATTTGCCTGTTTTGAAGGAGTTCTTCGCAACCGCTCAAATCGAGCATGGGACTATCAAATGCTTGATCAAGACAGAGGTCTACTCCTTCAATCAGAAGTTCTTCGCCAGCACATTTGATCTGCCCTCCAGGGGTTTGACAAAATGCACGGATCTTCCAGATGGTAACTGCTCTTATTGGTTGAAGGAGTTCTCAACTACTGATGCTCCGATCAAACTGCCGGCCCAGAAGACATCTCTCAAAGCTCCATTCAGGCTACTGACTAATATCGTGGCCAAGAATCTTCTGGCCAAGGCTGGATCTTACGACAAGGTGACGCTGGAGAAATTTCAATACATGGCTTGTATTGCCTCCAAGATCAACATAAACTGGTCAGACATTCTGTTCAATATTCTATGTGAAATGATCAGGGGCAAAGGGCAATCCGAGGGATTTGCTTTGCAAATCTGCCACATCTTGGGCGTCCTTGGAGTGGACTTTTCCAAGACTGAGCCTCTGCATCCCACCAAATGGCTCAACAAGTCTACGATTCTCAAATTCCTGAACAAGAAAGAGACTGCGGTCGACACCTTGCCCTCAACCGCAAAGGTTATTGCTATCCCTCAACCGCTTTCAACGGTTCCGGTCGTGGCCAAACCAGTCCATACCAAAAAGTCTGCCAAGCGTCAACTGATCATCGAATCTGACTCTGAAGATGAATCACGTGAGAATGTTCCACTGATTCAAGCTTTCAGCAAGTCATCCCCTTCGGTCTCCAAAGCAGCTGTGTCATCCACGCCTGCAGGCGAGAAGAAGAGGCAGCACAAGAAGCTAAAGTCTCTTTCTGGACTTGCTCCTACCCTGCCAACGGTCGAGACTACTACCGTTGTTGCTTCTACTGCTCCTCGTCCTACAAAAGGTGTGATAATCCGGGAAGGTGCCTCATCAGCTCCTGAGGTCACTCTAGCTGATCCCAAAGACAAAGGGAAAGGTGTGATGATCTACACACCCAAGGCTCAACCAGCAGCTACGATAGAACTCAATATGATCATCTCTCACGTGCTCCGTACTGTCAAGCGTCATCTACAACGTTTTGACAGATGGCATCACTCCCGCACTCACTTGACACTCGCTCAAATATTTCCTAAATGGAAATCTCTAAACGTCATTGAGCAGAAGATGCTTCTATTTGCTGATACTGAAGACATCGTGGAGGCTCTGGGAAGAAGACATCTCATAGACTTGAAGCTTCGAGGAAGCCTGCTATCACTGCTAATTAATGAGCGTGTCAAGAATTTCAAATCCAAGAGTCCTACCGCTGCCGATGATTTTGTGATTTTGACTGGACTACAGGATAGTCTACGTCAAATCACTCAACTACTTCAGCACTTCCAAGCTCTCAACAATGTCAAAACACCAGCTTCAGCAGCCTGTTTGCAAGCTTATGTGCTGGAAGCACAAGTGATGATGAAAACCTTTCTCACCCAAGATCAGGGTGAAGAAGACGTCTATGCTCTCCCTTCTTCAGATGGGATTCTGACCGATCTCATCACTGCTGACCTCTTTCAATCATATGCTCTAAGATCGAGTGTAGCAGCATCTTCATCGGTCGACCCCTCCTCAACCGCAGTCCAAGCAGTTACTCAACCGGAAGCAGTTGTGATTGCTCACTCCTCTCCAGTGACGACCGCTCACACTTCTCCCGGTCATTCACAAGATGTTTTAGAAGTGGTTGCACAAGAGATACCTGTCACCTCTGTGACAGAGGCTCCTTGCAGTAGTGAAGCAACAGTGCCCCCAACGGAGATATCAAGCACTATTGTATCACCTGCATCTCCAGAACAGCAAGTGACTGATGCTGATCCAGCACTTCAACCGTCTCCATCTACTGAAAAGTTTATGGAAGATCTCATTATGGATGAACCAAGTGCTGATCCTGGTACTCCACCAACCATATTGGCTGCAGTCGAAACTATTACATCTCCAACTGTACCATTATTGGAAGGTCCATCGGGTAGCTCTCCAGCAAGTTCACCCGCACCACATCATCGTGAGTCTAGCCCGGTTTCACCAAGAAATGACTCAGAAGGGCAAATGATTCAGACTGATGATTCTTTAATTGAAGCCATGGCCGCAGCTCTAGATCATACCTTGATAAATCGGCTTCATGAGCTCATGCAAACGGTTAGGTCCTTCTCTCAAGACATAACAAACTCATCCTTATCGGTCGATAATTCACGCCAGACGATGATTCGGCATTTCGAGACCGTGTCTCGAGACCTTGCTCGTCTGTCCACAGAGATCACTAATCATCATCGCACTCAAATCAACACGCTCTCTACCGTCTCCGAACAAGTTATCCGATCCGAAAATCGCCTTCATAAGCAGTTGAATGATCGGATGGACACTATGCAAGCCACTCTACTTGCTCAAATCGATGCAAAAATAGACACTATGCAAGCCTGCCTTGGCACTCAACTCACTGAGGTCATCCTTCGGCTCAACCAAGGTGATGCCAAAAAGGGGGAAGAAGAGCAACGTAGAGCAGCAGAGGCAAGAAGACGTGAAGAAGAGTCCAGAAGAAAAGAAGAAGCCGACAGAAGAAGAAGAGAAGGCGATAGGTCAGGAGGAGCCAGTTGGTTCAAAAGATGAACAACTTATCTCTTCTTTACTTATCGCAGCCGCATCTTATTTTTTTTCTGTAGGTGTAATAAAAATGCTTATTGTACTTAATGAAATTCATTCTCTCAATGAAGTTCATTTTAATGCTTTCATATTGTTCTTGGAGCACTTAAGTTTTGTCATCACCAAAAAGGGGGAAATTGTTGAATCCGATATTTTGGTGATAACAAACAACAACTCATTGTATAGGAATGTGCTGCCAACCATTGTATTTCAGGAATCTACTACAACTTCTACCGGAAGCTTGTCAACCGCCTTTGCTCTCGACCGGCTGAAGTCACAAGCCTATCGACTGGCTATCAAAACCAGCAGAGGATAAATCTATCTACCGGAAGCTTGTCAACCGCCTTTATCTCTCGACCGGCTGAAGTCACAAGCCTATCGACTGGCTATCAAAACCAGCAGAGGATAAATCTATCTACCGGAAGCTTGTCAACCGCCTTTATCTCTCGACCGGTTGAAGTCACAAGCTTATCGACTGGTTATTCAAACCAGCAGAGGACAAATATCTCTACCGGTAGAATGCCAACTGCCTATCTAGATATCTCGAGACAAGTACCTGTGACAAGATGTTCTTTGCAGGATCCTTTATTAAAAGCAGAACCGGCGTTTCAGAAGATTTGTTGACTCCTGCAAATCAAGACAACAGGTTGTACCAAAATGGCAAAAACACAGAATGACTGCAGATAAAGCATTCGACCGTTTATTCCAGTTTTGGACCCTGGAAGTTGTCTGCAGTGTACGATCCTCATGCAGAATCATCAATGCATTTATGAGCATTAAATGTGCATTCAATGCAGCATCAGAACGTTCAAAATAAAGACGTTGATGATTGACCTATATAAAGGGAAGATTGCTCAAAAAGAGAACAACAACAAGAACAACAACAAGTGATACGAGACAACGAAGAGAGACAAGCAACTCAGAAAAATTTCAATCACTTGACAAATATCAGAAGTCCTCATCTGATATACTTGAGCACACTTACAAGATCATTCATCTGCTGCTCAAATAAACCCTCGCCTACAGTTCACATATCTGATCGTCAAGGATCATCCTAGGGTTTTCAAGCCTCTCGACCGCTCTGCAGTCTGAGAAGCTCAACTCAACTATACTCAGTGTTGAAGAGACTTGAAGCTGCTCTGAAAGCTTCCACCAGTCTGATAAGAACTGAGAATCTTATCTGTGTAAATCTAGGAGTTTCGGATTAGGCATTGGATAAGTCCTAAGTCTGAAGTGGGTGTATTACAAGACGTTGTAATAATCAAAGTCTTCTAGTGAATTCCTTCCTAAGTGGAAGAAGGGGAGACGTAGAAGGATTAAGCCTTCGAACTTCCATAAAATCGTGCTTTAGCATTTACTGCCATTTATCTTACATCCTGCTCATACATTGCATTATAAACTTTGCATCACTAAAACCTCTGAACTATTTCCGCACTATTTAAGTTGTTCAAAACGTTTTAGAAGTTGAGAAAACTGATTAAGTGAACTAAACCTCACTTGATCATTTTAAAGAAGAAGAAGAAAAGTTTCAGAGTGTATTCACCCCCCCTCTACCCTCTGAACCGATCCCAACACCAGGTTTATCAACAGAAGTGGGAGAAATTGAATACAAGGAATGAAATCAACCCGAACACTTGCAGGGTTGATGTTGCAGGAATATATCCAAGGGTTTGGCTAAAAAACAATGTCAATCCTAAAGATGTAAAACTCTGGTATGAATTTGGGGCTTTGGCCTCAGTTTATACAACGTCACCAAGCTTTCTAGAGATATCACAGTTACCAAAATGGATTCAGGAAGCAGTCCAAGAAACATGGGCAAATAATGATCATTTGTCCAGAGGAGATGTGCTTGAGTTATATTTTTTCAGTGCAGCTCCAGAACCAACAGTGAAAGGATCACACGAACCCTTTCATTTTATTAAGCTGAGGAGACCTGATATAAACAGTCATAAATTTATCAAGGATCCTAAAACTGAAGAAATACCCTTGGTGTCCACTTTCGGAAAAAATGAGATCTCAACCAGAAGGGCATGGGGTATTTGGGTCTGTCTTACTGAGATGGACAAAGTCAAGTTTCCATTCAAATTTTGTCAGAATTCTGTGAACGGATCGTTCCTGTTGAACACAATGACAGGAAAAACTACAGAATTTGCGGAAGAAATCTTCTAAAAGAAGAGAAATCTTTTGTGGAACAACAAGCTGCCGGGGAGTAAAGAAACTCGCCAAAAATTTTGTAACATGGCTCATATTGGACGATGGTCAGAGAATATCTGCCCAGAATGCCCAAATCAGAAGGAGCCAGAATTTGGAAAAACCTTTAGACCCCGAACGGATCGAAAGGATTTTTCCGAGACAAGCAAAGGTGGAAAAGGTCCACCAAAGATGCATTTTCACAGGGGTCTACTTCAAAAGCAAAAGATGCCCCGACAACAATAAAGCAGGCATGTGAGGAGAATAAAGCCAAAATAAAGTGGCAGACATGTGATTACTCCACTAGTAAAAGATGCCATCAATAATGGCATAAAAAATTCAAGACAGCTGCCTCCTCTACTAGTAAAAGATGCCATCAATAATGGCATAAAGAAATACAAGACAGCTGTAAGATTTCCTGAAGTTTCTCGGTGAAACGAGTGGAACTACAGCTATAAATACAGGCATTTGAGGAAGCTGAAGACATCGATCATTCCCTTCAGTTTTCTTACGAATAAAATTGTTGTAATATTTCTCTTTCTATTGTAATAAGTTTTCGTTTATGTATTTCAAGAACGAGGCTACTATGAGTAGCTAAACAAGTTGTCTTCTCCTCTTCAAAGGAGTTGATTTATGTAATAATATTATGTCTGAATAATTTTTCTAAAGTCTCTTGTTCTTTCATGTTCATATTTTATAATTAAATTTATATACCATACGCCTTAAGGTAGAAAACGAATTAAGGCTGCGCTGGGTGTCGTTGAAGGAGCTTGTGCAGAAACCATCTGTTGCGACTGCGTGGTTGGAGTGTGAGGAGCACTTCGTAAAACTCGGCAGGTATGACCCGACGACATTATGGTCAAAGAGGTATTTAAATTTGATTCACTTTACGGAAGTATGTTGGACCCTAATCTAAAGTATATAGGCTGGAAACCTTGCGCAACCAATAGTTCTTCACGACATGAACTGGTTCGATAGGTAAAACAATGCCAAAGTACAAAAGATTAGTTGAATACTTGTTTAATCAAAATTGAGGACCACTAGGGAGTGCAAACTAAAAAATTTGAATGTAGGGAGTTAGGAAAAATTTATGTTTAGGTTTAGGGATTTTAAAATAATTACCCCTTTTTCTAATTGCTGACTAACATCGAAAATCTAACATGATGTCAAAAAATGTTATGTATCATTGAAAATTAATGATCGAAATGTTAAATGCCACATTAGAAAATTGAACAAAAATAAATTAAAATTAAAAGTTATCGCGCTATCATCAAACTCTGACAACATAATTATTGGACCAAAAATAAAACATAGATAAATTAATGGACCAAAAAATTATTTTTTCTTATAAATATAACTAGATATATATATATATATATAGAAAAATTCACGTGATTTTTTTATATAATACATATGCATGTAGACTTTTGCCAATTCACAATTTAAGAACTTTGAAATCATCGACTTTTGCATGCAGATATATGCAGGCATATAGATAGATATAGAGTGAATAATTTTTGTGAGGGAAATATTTTTTTTTTTGTCCATTAACTTGTTTATTTTTTTTTCTTGGTCCATTAACTTTTCGATATTCGATTTTGATACACTAACTTTTAGTTTTTGGCGATTTTGGTCCAATTGTTGATGTGACACCGAAAAATACCGACATAACATCAAAAATGATGACATGACGCTAGAATATGCTTATGGAATGAAAAAGTAAAGTTTTTTTTTTAATTTCAAAATTGATGACCAGTAACTATTATTGATTCAAATTTCAAACATAGATAAATGATTGGGGTGTATTCATTGCAGAGATTTACTAATTTTTTTTAAATGACAGACTTTTGTAGAATTGATAGATCTCTGCAGACTTTTATAAAATCTCACAGATTTTTAATGACTTTCACCGAATCTTGTTGATTTGTTTTCAATGACTTTTATTGACATTTGTAAACTTTTTTGTAGAACCATATGTGTTTTGTAATTCATGATTTTGATTTTAATTTATTCATTGTAATTATTAATCGAGTATCAATAACTTATATTTATATATATTTCTTTAAATAATTTATTTTTTTAAAATACTTTTATCTATCATATAAATAATTTTTACTTATCAATTTGGTTTACAAAAATCAATAAGTAGTATTAAATTTATTGCAATTAAGATATTAATATGAATCTATAAAATTTAAATATATTAAATTATATATATATATATATATATATATATATACACATTCTTGTTAATAAATTTTTAAAACTACGTCAATATACCAAGCCAATATATATCAATCATATTCATATACATATACATATACATATCATTATTATTATTATTATTATTATTATTATTATTATTATTATTATTATTATTATTATTATTATTATTATTATTATTATTATAATTATTATTATTATTATTATTATTAAAGTGAATAAAATGTAAATTTTGAGTTATAATAAAAATTAAGCTACAAATTAAAAAATATATAGAAAATAATTAAAACATCAAAGTTTATATAATAAATAATGAATTAATCTTAAAAAATAATTATTGTTATTTTCAATTTATGATCAATAAAATATTATAAGTTTTTGTCGTGTATTATAATAAGTTTTTGTTTAAAAATTTAATCAATATGATTTTAATTATCGTGAGATTTTTTAACTATAAAATTCAAAAAATTATATGAATGATAAAAAAAATTTATTTTATTTTATTTTATTTTAGGGGGGTGTATTGGTTCTTAGAAGTAGAAAAAAATGTTTGCATGTATATTATTTTTAATATAACTAGTATTTATGTGGCTAGTGTATAGATAGAAATGAAAAAAAGTGTGAAATGTCCATCCAATTCTTTAGGTTCAACCAAAGACAATATTTATTGACATTTTATTGTTGTACATTTGACTTTAATTATTGTACTTAATAGAATTTCATGGAGTTTTTAAAAGTATATTGACATTTTGAATACATCTAGACTTTTGTAGAATTTTTAAAAGTCAAGTTTAAATATCACATGACTTTTTAAAATTCTACAAATGTTTATCTTTAATACCACTAAACTTTTATGGAGTATATAAAAGTCTAGATTGAATACCTTTAGTATTTAAACTCCATAAAAGTCATTAAAAGTATACAACCAATACACCCCCTAAATTTGACACTACTCCAAATATGCAGGGCTAAAAATGACATTTTGCCTAGAAAATTTCCGTAAAACAAAGGGAATGAGAGAGGTTTCTTTTCCTACGAGTCTGTTCAGAATACAAGTCTCGAAAGACGTAACGATTTAGACGAATAATTTCGATTCAAGATAATTTACCAATATCTCATTAATTAATTAAGCCGCTAATATACTTCTAGACGAAGACATGAATCCAAAAATTGCAGAATTTGCGATGGAAAAACTATTTGCTAGTGATAAAACTCAGAATAGTATCAGAAAAAATGAACAAAAAATTGGTCTTTTATGTGTGCAAGATAATTCAGCAGATAGACCAACGACGACTTCAATTATTATGATGCTTAGCAACTTTAGCATTTTTTTTTTTGCCGATGCCTTCAGAGGCTCAGAGCCAACATTTCTAACATCTAGTGATTAATTATAAATAAAGACTCCATGTTTATAATTTTGCAACCTTGCATCTTGATGTTGATAGCTAGCTAGCTAGGTTATTACAATTTTTTTCAAAACTCCCCCAACATAGCGAATTTATTTCCTTTGACTTTAGCCAGCATAATCGAATTAGCCCTGATCATGCTCTCTTGAAAATTCACTGCACTTCTCCTATAAAGGTTGTATCAAATTGTTAGCCATTATAATGAGTAATGAATTTAAAAAGAAAATATATAAATGGATGTGAGAATATATAGATAGATCTAGATATATGTCTGAAATTTTTGGTGAAACGGGAATTATAGAAAACTATTTTCTTTTAGAAATTAACAAAAAATAAAATAAAATAAAAACAGCAACAAGGCTTTTTTTTACTTCAAGAGCCGGTGATTTGAATATTTGATAAAGGATTGTATGGTATCTTACATTTTCGTAATCCATTGCATATTATATATATATATATATATATATAATGTTGTCACCTTAAATTTCATTTATGTTAATGCCCCGGAAATTCATCAAGTTTTTAACATACATCTAACGGTTAACATTTATCAATAAATGTGGGGTTAATTATTTTTTAGTGAACCCCGCATGTATTGATAAATGATGATCTTTAATTAGATCTATTATGGTCAATGTTCTAAAAAGCTCGTTTAAGCGACGCTTAATCTCGCTTAAACTTTAACACGCTTAAGCTCGATTAAGCGACCGCTTTTTAGAACGAAAGATTTCATTTATTTTTTAAAATGAAAACATTTTTATAAATATGTATATTTATATTTTAGAACTTGAATTATCTATTAAATCATATATTTATGGTTAATCTAACATTTTATTTAATCTTTGTCTTAAAATAATTAAAATTATAGTAAAAATTAAAAACGCTTTTTCACGCTTAAGCTCGTTCTAAGCTCGCTTAAGCTTGAAAAACTTGAAGCTTGACCTCCACGCTTCGACGCGCTTCACGCTTTTTAGAACCTTGATTATGGGGGTACGTAGTGCCTATAAATGTAGTTTAAACGATCTCAAAATTAGTAATCCCCGTCTTGTAATATGGCAATTAATTGGATTTCGGTGATTCAACTTAATTGTACACTAACTCAAACATCATGCTGCATTTAAAATTGGAATCCATCAATAGAAAAACAATTGTAGTACCAGAGAGCAGAGTCAACTGGACCAATTCTCTGAAGGAAACTAAAATATACAAAATACAAAATTAGCTAAAAAGAACAGATGAATTTTTCCAATACCAATATAAATAAAAATGTTATATAAGATATAATTATGCTGACATTAACTATTATTCTAAACCTTGACCACATGTTATATATGATATCTCTATGTATACTGTATATAGTTAGAGATCAATTTTATAAATTTTGACCAAAAAAATTAGGAACTTACAAAAGAACCTAGCTGGCTAATTATTTTGTTGAAAATTTTTCTACCTTTTCCTCTATTCGATTTGATTAATTACCGACTCGTAATTAAACTCTAAAATTTTCGTCCTCACGTCAAGTTGTTGTTTTTAAACACAAACTTCAATACGTAGTACATGCCACACTGGTTTACCTCGGTACTTAATTTTCATTAACAACGAGTCAAACATATATATAATCACTCACACTAATTCAAAGAATGATTTTCTCAATTATATCATACATATTATATATCAAAATTTAAAATTTTTATATGTTTGTATAAAATAATTTTAAAATTATATTTTCGAGACATCTCTTACATAGTCTTAATCGGATTACTGAGTTGCAACACAGTCTGTTAAAAATGGCAGGGCCATTTAGTAATCCCTTTAAAAAATGACAACAAGTCCTTTCTCCATATACATTCCGATAGGAATGTTGTATGAACAATATAAGGCTGAATACTTTGCAGCTTATATTGATTCAGGAGCAGGAATTTGTACAGCAAAAAGAGGAGTCTTCCCTGAAGAATGTGAAGAAGAATTGCCAAAAATTGCTGGACGAGATTTTTCTCGAAGAATTTTAATTCTTTGCAAAGGAATAAAACAAGCAGAGATCCTTATGGGAGGAGCAGTTCAGACATCTTGGTACAAGGTAAAGACACCACCAATTTATTTCCATGATACAGGAGCTGATATCCTGTTAGGAAATAACTTCTTACAAATGTTTAAGAAGTACACACAAGACAATGAGTCAAGAATACTTATGTTCACTACAATTTGTGATCATAAAATTATCATTCAAAGACTCAAGGTTGCTTTTTATCGACAATTGCCGATAATATTTCGCTGCCAGCGGGGTGATAGAGGACAACTTTTTCACCCAAAAATGAAAGATCCAAGAAGGTTTGGAGAAACCATGTTGAAAATAACAACACAACAAGAACTCCAGATGGATGATATGGAGCTTCTCAAGGTAACTCTAAATCACAGAGATATAGAGTTAGAGAATAAGGTATCCCTTGAAGATGTCAAAAAAAGGCTCAAGGAAAGTTACAACGAGCATCCTTTGGCATGGTGGGATAGAAATCAACTCAAAGTCAGCCTTACTCTAAAGGAAGGCAAAAAGTATGAATTCGTCAGATATAAGCCTATCCCGATGAACATAATAGACCAAAGGGATATGAGAATAATTATCAAGGAACATTTGGACCTTGGTCTAATCAAAGAAGGAGTTTCACCATATAGCAGCCCAGGATTTCTTGTCAGAAATCATGGTGAAATAAAAAGAGGAAAACCCAGGTTAGTTATCAACTACCAAGGTATTAATAAAATCTTGGAGTTTGATGGGTACTTCATACCAAGTAGAGAACACCTAATTAGTTGTGTACGAAATGCTAAAGTGTTCTCAAAATTTGATTGTAAGTCTGGATTTTACCAGATTCGAATGGAAGAAGGAAGTAAAAAATTCACAGCCTTCTCTACTCCACAAGGACACTATATTTGGGAAGTTATGCCTATGGATTGGCTAATGCACCCCAGATATTTCAAAGAAAGATGGATAACCTTTTTAAAGATTATTTCAACTTTATGTTTGTTTATATTTATGATATTCTTATAGCATCAAAAAATATAGACGAACACGTTAAACACTTAGTGATTTTCTCTAAAATTTGTAAACAAGAAGGACTGGTGTTATCTGAAAAGAAAGCAGTCATAGCAACAAGGAAAATTGAATTCCTCGGTATTCAGATTGATGAAACTGGAATAATTCTAAAACCCCATATTGTGGAAAAGGTAAAGAATTTTCCAGATAAACTCAAATATGTAAAACAACTCCAGAGTTTTCTTGGAGTAGTTAATTTTGCAGGGATGTTCATTAACAATCTAGCAATGTACAAAAAGGTGTTCAGTCTTTTGTTAAAAAAGGATGCTAGGTTTATATGGACCGATGACCATACTAAAGGGGTAAACCAATTAAAAGAGATATGTAAGAATCTCCCAAAAATGGCTATACCCGTAGATGAAGATGATCTGGTATTATTTAAGGATGCCAGCGACGATTGGTGGGCGGCAGTCCTTACCAAAATCACTCCAGATGGGGAAATACCATGCAGATACTGTAGCGGTCTTTTTTCAGAATTTGAAGCCATTAGATGGCATATCAACGAGAAGGAATTTTATGCGGTTAAAAGGGCTTTTGAAAAATGGCCATTATTTTTACTTGCTAAAAAATTCACTCTGAAGGTTGATAACACCCAGGTAAAAGCTTTCCTAAAGAATAAGATTGAATCTAAACCTGAGAAAGCTAGGTTATTAAGATGGCAAGCATTATGTCAAAATTATATTTTTGATATTGTTATTATTAAATCTCATGAAAATATTCTTGCAGATTTTTTAACAAGAGATGGAAGGCAGTGACGTGGATTCCATCCTGAAAATGCAGAGGCATCTCAGGAAACACCTTGGGTTGCTTCAAAACGAGTTCAACTAGTTAGCCATTAATGCTGAAATGGTCGGCAGGTTACAACAAGCTGATCGGATCAAAGTATCTAATCGAATTACAGGATGTATGCAAGCTCAAACACAACTATGGGCTGCTATTCAAGGGCCAATTGTGAAGGCTATAGAGAAACCATTGGTTTCTCATAAACAAGATATACTAAAACCATTGGTTTTACAAGAACAAGAAATACAACCACCGGTTGTAAAACAAGATGTTGAGGAATCTAAAACTCAAGAAACAAGAGCTAATCTATCATCAACCTTTGATGATCTGGATGAAGCAACAATTGATGAGGATAACTCATCAAGTCAACCCTCCGCCTCTGGGGTAAAAGAGGAAGAGATCAATCTTAGGCCCAACACTGACAAGGGCAAATCTAAGATTGATACTAATCCATCTATTATTTCTCCATTCCAGGTTTATCAACAGAAGTGGGAGAAATTGAATACAAGGAATGAAATCAACCCAAACACTTGTAGGGTTGATGTTGCAGGAATATATCCAAGGGTTTGGCTAAAAAACAATGTCAATCCTAAAGATGTAAAACTCTGGTATGAATTTGGGGCTTTGGCCTCAGTTTATACAACGTCACCAAGCTTTCTAGAGATATCACAGTTACCAAAATGGATTCAGGAAGCAGTCCAAGAAACATGGGCAAATAATGATCATTTGTCCAGAGGAGATGTGCTTGAGTTATATTTTTTCAGTGCAGCTCCAGAACCAACAGTGAAAGGATCACACGAACCCTTTCATTTTATCAAGCTGAGGAGACCTGATATAAACAGTCATAAATTTATCAAGGATCCTAAAACTGAAGAAATACCCTTGGTGTCCACTTTCGGGAAAAATGAGATCTCAACCAGAAGGGCATGGGGTATTTGGGTCTGTCTTACTGAGATGGACAAAGTCAAGTTTCCATTCAAATTTTGTCAGAATTCTGTGAACGGATCGTTCCTGTTGAACACAATGACAGGAAAAACTACAGAATTTGCGGAAGAAATCTTCTAAAAGAAGAGAAATCTTTTGTGGAACAACAAGCTGCCGGGGAGTAAAGAAACTCGCCAAAAATTTTGTAACATGGCTCATATTGGACGATGGTCAGAGAATATCTGCCCAGAATGCCCAAATCAGAAGGAGCCAGAATTTGGAAAAACCTTTAGACCCCGAACGGATCGAAAGGATTTTTCCGAGACAAGCAAAGGTGGAAAAGGTCCACCAAAGATGCATTTTCACAGGGGTCTACTTCAAAAGCAAAAGATGCCCCGACAACAATAAAGCAGGCATATGAGGAGAATAAAGCCAAAAGAAAGTGGCAGACATGTGATTCCTCCACTAGTAAAAGATGCCATCAATAATGGCATAAAAAATTCAAGACAGCTGCCTCCTCTACTAGTAAAAGATGCCATCAATAATGGCATAAAGAAATACAAGACAGCTGTAAGATTTCCTGAAGTTTCTCGGTGAAACGAGTGGAACTACAGCTATAAATACAGGCATTTGAGGAAGCTGAAGACATCGATCATTCCCTTCAGTTTTCTTACGAATAAAATTGTTGTAATATTTCTCTTTCTATTGTAATAAGTTTTCGTTTATGTATTTCAAGAACGAGGCTACTATGAGTAGCTAAACAAGTTGTCTTCTCCTCTTCAAAGGAGTTGATTTATGTAATAATATTATGTCTGAATAATTTTTCTAAAGTTTCTTGTTCTTTCATGTTCATATTTTATAATTAAATTTATATACCATACGCCTTAAGGTAGAAAACGAATTAAGGCTGTGCTGGGTGTCGTTGAAGGAGCTTGTGCAGAAACCATCTGTTGCGACTGCGTGGTTGGAGTGTGAGGAGCACTTCGTAAAACTCGGCAGGTATGACCCGACGACATTATGGTCAAAGAGGTATTTAAATTTGATTCACTTTACGGAAGTATGTTGGACCCTAATCTAAAGTATATAGGCTGGAAACCTTGCGCAACCAATAGTTCTTCACGACATGAACTGGTTCGATAGGTAAAACAATGCCAAAGTACAAAAGATTAGTTGAATACTTGTTTAATCAAAATTGAGGACCACTAGGGAGTGCAAACTAAAAAATTTGAATGTAGGGAGTTAGGAAAAATTTATGTTTAGGTTTAGGGATTTTAAAATAATTACCCCTTTTTCTAATTGCTGACTAACATCGAAAATCTAACATGATGTCAAAAAATGTTATGTATCATTGAAAATTAATGATCGAAATGTTAAATGCCACATTAGAAAATTGAACAAAAATAAATTAAAATTAAAAGTTATCGCGCTATCATCAAACTCTGACAACATAATTATTGGACCAAAAATAAAACATAGATAAATTAATGGACCAAAAAATTATTTTTTCTTATAAATATAGCTAGATATATATATATATATATATATATAGAAAAATTCACGTGATTTTTTTATATAATACATATGCATGTAGACTTTTGCCAATTCACAATTTAAGAACTTTGAAATCATCGACTTTTGCATGCAGATATATGCAGGCATATAGATAGATATAGAGTGAATAATTTTTGTGAGGGAAATATTTTTTTTTTTGTCCATTAACTTGTTTATTTTTTTTTTCTTGGTCCATTAACTTTTCGATATTCGATTTTGATACACTAACTTTTAGTTTTTGGCGATTTTGGTCCAATTGTTGATGTGACACCGAAAAATACCGACATAACATCAAAAATGATGACATGACGCTAGAATATGCTTATGGAATGAAAAAGTAAAGTTTTTTTTTTAATTTCAAAATTGATGACCAGTAACTATTATTGATTCAAATTTCAAACATAGATAAATGATTGGGGTGTATTCATTGCAGAGATTTACTATTTTTTTTTAAATGACAGACTTTTGTAGAATTGATAGATCTCTGCAGACTTTTATAAAATCTCACAGATTTTTAATGACTTTCACCGAATCTTGTTGATTTGTTTTCAATGACTTTTATTGACATTTGTAAACTTTTTTGTAGAACCATATGTGTTTTGTAATTCATGATTTTGATTTTAATTTATTCATTGTAATTATTAATCGAGTATCAATAACTTATATTTATATATATTTCTTTAAATAATTTATTTTTTTAAAATACTTTTATCTATCATATAAATAATTTTTACTTATCAATTTGGTTTACAAAAATCAATAAGTAGTATTAAATTTATTGCAATTAAGATATTAATATGAATCTATAAAATTTAAATATATTTAATTATATATATATATATATATATATATATATACACATTCTTGTTAATAAATTTTTAAAACTACGTCAATATATCAAGCCAATATATATCAATCATATTCATATACATATACATATACATATCATTATTATTATTATTATTATTATTATTATTATTATTATTATTATTATTATTATTATTATTATTATTAAAGTGAATAAAATGTAAATTTTGAGTTATAATAAAAATTAAGCTACAAATTAAAAAATATATAGAAAATAATTAAAACATCAAAGTTTATATAATAAATAATGAATTAATCTTAAAAAATAATTATTTTTATTTTCAATTTATGATCAATAAAATATTATAAGTTTTTGTCGTGTATTATAATAAGTTTTTGTTTAAAAATTTAATCAATATGATTTTAATTATCGTGAGATTTTTTAACTATAAAATTCAAAAAATTATATGAATGATAAAAAAAAATTTATTTTATTTTATTTTATTTTAGGGGGGTGTATTGGTTCATAGAAGTAGAAAAAAATGTTTGCATGTATATTATTTTTAATATAACTTGTAACGCCCGGAAATATTTAATTTTAATCCGAGAATAATTAATTTGGGAATATTTGGAGTTTTGATTTAAATTCTAATATTCTTAAATTGATTAGGATTGAAATTGAATGAATTGAGTAATTGAGGACTGAATTGCAATTATTGGACTCTTGAGGGACTAAAGTTCAATAATGACTAAACTTATCAGAATTGGAGTGATGTATCAGCATGTGAACGTGTCAATCAACACATTTCATCAGATTTCCAAGCCAAGAAACCGAGAGCAAGTTTCCGGAGAATTTCCAAGCTTTCACTCATCTTCAAATCTTCATATCTTGAGCTACGATTATTCGAATTCGATTCCGAAAGATGTTCTGGAATCCTCTCGCCAAGACCTTCGATTTGATGTAAGTATCTTCTTTGTTCATCAAGGTTTGAGATTTCGAAAATGGCAGATATCAGATGTTGGATTTGATTTGGTATTGTTGAGCTTCTAGCTTTGTTAATCTTGAAGTTTGATTGAAGATTGAGTTGTATCTCTTGTTCTTATGATTTACCAGCTTTGATTCACTCTATACACCTGCTGATATTTTAGTTTAGAGGTTGAACAATTGATATGAATGTTAGAAATGATATAGAGATTTGCGGGAATCGCCGAGTTAGACCGAAATGCCGTCGAACTTTTGAATTGGAGTGATTTGATATCATTCTTCAGCTTAGAAGTGGATGAGCTCTTAGCTGATGATTCTTTGCTTGTTATGTTGTTGTTTCAGTGCTTGAACAGGACATTTCAATTGATTACTCTTGACTTCGAAACTGATAGACGATAGCACAAGGTTGGTAGAGTTTCCTTTGGCATTCTTGTTGAAGTTTGGGGTTGATTTTGAGCAGATTTTGAGTTGTGCTTGGTGCTTGATATTGTACAGCTTTTGACAAGTTTGAAGACCTCCTAGACATTACATTTGAAAGGTAAAAGTGGACTACAATTTGATTGGGATTACAACTCGAGATGGTTTGTATCGAGTTCCCTCAATTCACATACTTGTTTGTTTAAGTGCTCTTATGTGCTTTCTTTTGATTACTTGAATAAGTTCTTGATATAATGAATGCCCTGATTATGTTACATGTTGCATTCATCTTGATGACTTATTCCCTTGAGTTTGAAATGAACGGACACGTTCGAATAGACGATTTGAGGGATTGTATATGTATGGCCTGGGTGGTTGTTTGAGCCTAGCGTCTGAGCTGCATATATAATGGCTTCAAAGTCTAGAGGAGCAAGATAGTAGCCCCACCTCGATAGGGTGTGTCGGTGGATTAGCTATGATATCTTCTTCTCGGGATCCCAGTTGATGAATGATGAAAAGAACCTTGTTTTGAAAGCATGCATTGTATTTATTTCTATATCATGATTGTGATATTGATTATGCATGTTTAGTTGCTTTTACTGGGAAATCTATTTCTCACCGGAGTTATCCGGCTATTGTTTTGTTGTATGTGTCATTGCAATAGGAGGAAGTGGAACCGGGCAAAGGCGGACTTAAAGAACAAGGGATGAAATCGATATAGCGTGAGGATCCGAGTTAGGAGTTATGTGTGCTGTCATGAAGTTTAATGAGTCTTAATCATGATCATGTTTAAGGATACTTGTACCAAGACTTGTAGATGATTGAGTTGTGGTTTTGTTGATGTTTATAGGATTGGAAATATGTTGTAAATCCTTGAATCAACATAAGGTGTCTTGATCTGGATATATGACAATGTTATTGCATGTTATGAGAATGATGATTATGTTGTAAAGCCTTGGAATGGTTTATTACTAGCATTAAAAGCATGTTAGAATGCATGGTAGTTGTTATGCTTGATTTCATCATGTCTAGATTTTGGTAGGACATGATCTTGAATCAATCATAGGTATGATCTCGGTTTTGACAGCAACTGAGCCATTATTTTTTTTCTGTTGGTTTGGCTGGCGCACGGGCGAGCTCCTGCTCGCGCGCGCGCGAGCCAAGCCAGGGGACCTCGGTCCCATTGGCCGGCGCGCGCGCGAGGGGTGATGCCCGCGCGTGCGCAGTGCAACTTATTTAAAAAATTTTTTTTTTTTTATTCTCTTGTTTAGACTTTGATTATTGTCTAACATGGTTTAATAATGATTAATGAGATTAATGAGAGATTAGAACTCGGGTCATCACAATAGGTGGTATCAGAGCAAGAAAATTCTGGACTTAGATAGACAATGAGTGGGGTAGATCGAGTCATCTGCTTTACTTATTTATGATCTATGCTATGATTTAATTACGTGATTGAATTACATGTTTTAAATGATAGCATGATTTACTTTCAAGTAATTTATTACAGTATTGTATTTATTTTATTTGAAAGTATGATTACGATGATTAAAGATGCATGCTTATTGGAATATCTGAACTGATAGAGGCATGTATCCTGATGAATTATGACATGCTACCTGATTATCTGAATTGATTGGAAGCATGTTTTATTTGAAGAGTATGATTATTTATTTAAGATTGAATCAGAACCGAGTCTTGATCAGTGGTAAGATGATCAGAGGAGGACTGAGATAATTTGATGAGTTGGTATCCTAACCATTTTGATAATCAGATATGTCTCGAAGACCAGGCCGACCTCCTCTGAGACCCCATGTTCCTATTTCTCTACCAGAACAGACAGTTCATACTCCACCGACAGTTGTTACACCGATAGTGCCTCGAGCTACTGAAGTGCCGAGTAATGAACAGGGAAGTACGTCAAGAGATATGACTGATATGACAGCAACTCCTATGGAAACACTTCTGAAATGTTTCCAATCCTACAAGCCGCCTACTTTGAAAGGTACAGAAAATGCTGTTGAATGCGAGGGATGGCTTGATGATATGGAGATGCTATTTGATTCACTTGACTACGGGGATGAACGGAGAGTTAGATTGATTGGGCACCAGTTGCATGAAGTTGCGAAGAGCTGGTGGTTCACTACAAAAAGAGCTTTGGAGCGTAGAGGAACTGCACTGACTTGGAATGTCTTCAAAACTGAGTTTTACCAACGCTTCTTTCCTGTGTCTTACCGCAAGGATAAAGGGGCTGAGTTTGCAAATCTGAAACAGGGGAATTTGAATATTGAAGACTACGTTGCAAAATTCTCTACATTACTACGTTTTGCTCCACATGTTGCTGACAGTGACGAGGCTATGGCTGATCAGTTTATCAATGGCCTGAGTCCGGATGTTTTTACACTGGTGAATACAAGGCGACCGAATACCTTTGCTGATGCCTTGAACAGTGCCAAGGGAGCGGAAGCTGGTTTGATACAGCAGCGAGGAACTTTGTATACCGCACAACCTCCAAGACAGTCACAACCTGCAGCTCCAACTCCGCAACAGCAACCTTTTCGATTTGAAGGTGGTAGTAGCAGTGGAAAGAAAAGGTTTTTGCAAGCAAGAGGAAAACAGTTTAAGAAGTCTGGGAGCAGTTCTTCGAGTTCCAGTAGTACGAAGCAGAAGTCAGGAGTGTTCTGCAACAGTTGTGGTGGAAATCATCCAACCGATCAGTGCCGAGGTGTATCTGGGATGTGCCATATATGCCAACAGACAGGTCATTTTGCAAGGGTGTGTCCTCAGAGAAATACTGGACAGGCAAGAGGTGCAGAGTCATCACGATCAGTGGCTCAACCTGGAAGACAGGCCTCTTCTGTTCATTCTTTTCAGCCAGCACATCCACAGCAGCAGACTTGACCAGGTGGAAGTCAGGCAGGCAATCAGCCTCAGAGACAGCAGGCTCATGTCTTTGCTTTGACTGAGGAGCAGGCACAGGGAGCACCTGATGATGTGATTGCAGGTAACTGTTCTATTTCTGGTTATTCTGCTTATGTGTTGTTTGATACCGGTGCATCCCATACGTTTCTATCTGCCAAATTTGTTGCATTACATTCATTGCCTGTTGAGTCATTACCAGTTGTAGTATCTGTTTCTTCTCCTTTGGGAAGGGGTCTTATCTCGATTCAGATAGTAAAGAATTGTGTACTACAGTATGAGGGTAATGAGATTGAGATCGATTGTTTTGTACTTGGTATGTCTGATTTTGATTGTATTATTGGGATTGATATGCTGAATAAGTACAGAGCTACCGTCGATTGCTTTCAGAAGGTAGTGAGATTCAGACCTGAGATGGCTGGAGAATGGAAGTTCTATGGTAAGGGTTCACGTGCTAAGATTCCTCTTATTTCTGTATTATCTATGACCCGACTTTTGCAGAAAGGAGCGGAGGGATTTCTTATTTATGCAGTGGATTTGTTGAAACCTAGCCTGAACCTGGCTGATTTGCCAGTGGTTAGTGAATTTGCGGACGTCTTTCCGGATGAGATTCCAGGATTACCTCCGTATCGTGAGATTGACTTCAACATTGAACTGATGCCTGGAACTGCACCGATTTCGAAAGCACCTTATCGAATGGCACCAGTTGAACTGAAAGAATTGAAGTAACAGTTAGAAGATTTACTGGCCAAGGGATACATTCGACCCAGTGTTTCTCCTTGGGGAGCTCCAGTACTGTTTGTTAGAAAGAAAGATGGTTCAATGAGATTGTGTATTGATTACCGGCAACTGAACAAGGCTACGGTAAAGAACAAATACCCTTTGCCTCGTATTGATGATTTGTTTGATCAGTTGCAGGGTTCTTCGGTGTATTCCAAGATCGATCTGAGATCTGGATACCATCAGCTGAGAGTTAGGGATTCTGATATTCCTAAGACTGCGTTCAGAACCAGGTATGGCCATTATGAGTTTATAGTTATGCCGTTTGGTTTGACGAATGCTCCAGCTGTATTCATGGCTTTGATGAACCGTGTGTTTCAGAAGTATCTCGATGATTTTGTGATTATCTTTATTGATGATATTCTGATCTATTCCAAGAATCTGATTGATCATGCTGAACATCTGAGAACAGTTTTGAAAACCTTACGAGCCGAGAAATTGTATGCTAAACTTTCGAAATGTGAGTTTTGGCTGAAACAGGTTGTCTTTCTTGGACATATTATATCTGGAAATGGTATTTCTGTGGATCCAAGTAAAGTTGAAGCAGTGATCAATTGGGCTAGACCGACATCTGTTCCTGAGATCCGGAGTTTTATGGGATTGGCTGGGTATTATCGTCGATTTATCAAAGATTTTTCCAGTATTGCGAAGCCAATTACCCAGTTAACTCAGAAAAATGCTCCTTTTGTCTGGTCTGAAGCTTGTGAATCTAGTTTTCTTGAGTTGAAGACACGACTGACCAGTGCACCAGTCTTGACGATTCCTTTAGGTACTGGTGGTTTCACTGTTTACTGTGATGCATCTCATCAAGGATTAGGGTGTGTTTTGATGCAGCGAGGACATGTGATTGCTTATGCCTCAAGACAGTTGAAGCCTCATGAAACCAGATATCCGATTCATGATCTTGAATTGGCCGCCATTGTATTTGCTTTGAAGATTTGGCGACATTATCTGTACGGGGAGCAGTTTGAGATTTATTCTGATCACAAGAGTCTGAAGTATCTATTTTCACAGTCAGAATTGAATATGAGACAGCGGAGGTGGCTTGATTTGCTTAAAGACTTTGATTGTGAGATTAAGTACTATCCAGGGAAATCAAATGCGGCAGCAGATGCACTCAGTCGAAAGGTATATTCTTTGTCCTTATCGACGATGGGTGTATCACATTTGATTGAAGACTGTTGTCTGTCTGGGTTAGTATTTGATACGAATTATCAACCTCTTCGACTCTATCAAATGCAAGCTGAACCAGCTTTATTGGTAAGAATTCGAGATGCTCAGAAACTTGATCAGAATATACAGAATTCAATTGAGAAAGTCAGATCAGGGCATGTATCTGAATACCGGGTTCGAGATGATCTTCTTTATGTTCACAATCGCCTTGTAGTGCCTGATATTTCTGATGTGCGACAACAACTACTGACAGAGGCGCATTGTAGTCGTTATAGTATTCATCCTGGAGGTAGGAAGATGTATAATGATCTGAAGACTTGATACTGGTGGAAGCCAATGAAGTCTGATATCACTGAGTTTGTGTCTCGATGTTTGAACTGCCAACAGGTGAAGGCTGAAAGGAAGAAACCGCCTGGTTTACTTAAGAGTTTATCCGTGCCAGAATGGAAATGGGATCATATTTCCATGGATTTCGTGACGAGATTACCTCGATCTTCTAGAGGTTATGATGCTATCTGGGTGATTATCGATAGATTGACGAAGTCTGCGAGTTTTATACCTTATCGTATGACGTACAGACATGATCAGATGGCAGAGATTTATGTCCGTGAAGTTGTCAGATTACATGGTGTGCCGAAGTCTATTGTATCAGATCGTGATCCTCGATTTACATCTCACTTCTGGCATAGCTTACAGAGTGCTTTGGGTACTCAGCTTCGTTTGAGCACATCTTATCATCCACAAAAACAGACGGGCAGTCTGAGCGTACCATTCAGACATTGGAGGACATGTTAAGAGCTGTAGTGCTTGATTTTGGCACGAGTTGGCAAGATTCATTACCTCTTTGTGAATTCTCGTACAACAACAGCTACCAATCGAGTATTGGAATGGCTCCTTTTGAAGCTTTATACGGAAGAAAATGTCGATCTCCGTTGTACTGGGATGATATTTCAGAAGTACTTGACACTGGCCCTGATATGATACGTGATCTGACTGATCAAGTGAAGCTTATTCAAACGAGAATGAAGACAGCTCAAGACAGACAAGCGAAATATGCCAATATTCGACATCGACCTTTGTCGTTTGAACAGGGGGATCGAGTATTCCTGAAGATTTCTCCTTTCAGAGGTACAGTCAGATTTGGCAAGCGAGGGAAGTTGTCTCCACGCTACATTGGTCCTTATGAAATTCTAGAGAAAATAGGCAATCTTGCCTATCGATTAGCTCTTCCTCCGGCGTTATCTGGAATACATGATGTCTTTCATGTATCGATGCTTCGAAAGTATCTTTCTGATGAATCTCATGTACTTCAATCTGATGAAGCTGAACTCGACGAGACCTTGAGTTATTTTGAAAAGCCAATTCAGATTCTTGATCGTAAAGAGAAGCAACTTCGTACGAAGACTATTCCGCTTGTGAAGGTTCAGTGGAGTCGTCATGGTATTGCAGAAGCGACTTGGGAGACTGAATCAGATATGAGACAACGATTTCCAGAGTTATTTCATTGATGTGAGTCTCCTTTAGTTTTCTGTATCTGATATTTGATTTGATTGGTTGTTATTACTAAGATTTCGAGGACGAAATCGAGTCTTAGTGGGGGAGAACTGTAACGCCCGCCGAGAATAATTAATTTGGGAATATTTGGAGTTTTGATTTAAATTCTAATATTCTTAAATTGATTAGGATTGAAATTGAATGAATTGAGTAATTGAGGACTGAATTGCAATTATTGGACTCTTGAGGGACTAAAGTGCAATAATGACTAAACTTATCAGAATTGGAGTGATGTATCAGCATGTGAACGTGTCAATCAACACATTTCATCAGATTTCCAAGCCAAGAAACCGAGAGCAAGTTTCCGGAGAATTTCCAAGCTTTCACTCATCTTCAAATCTTCATATCTTGAGCTACGATTATTCGAATTCGATTCCGAAAGATGTTCTGGAATCCTCTCGCCAAGACCTTCGATTTGATGTAAGTATCTTCTTTGTTCATCAAGGTTTGAGATTTCGAAAATGGCAGATATCAGATGTTGGATTTGATTTGGTATTGTTGAGCTTCTAGCTTTGTTAATCTTGAAGTTTGATTGAAGATTGAGTTGTATCTCTTGTTCTTATGATTTACCAGCTTTGATTCACTCTATACACCTGCTGATATTTTAGTTTAGAGGTTGAACAATTGATATGAATGTTAGAAATGATATAGAGATTTGCGGGAATCGCCGAGTTAGACCAAAATGCCGTCGAACTTTTGAATTGGAGTGATTTGATATCATTCTTCAGCTTAGAAGTGGATGAGCTCTTAGCTGATGATTCTTTGCTTGTTATGTTGTTGTTTCAGTGCTTGAACAGGACATTTCAATTGATTACTCTTGACTTCGAAACTGATAGACGATAGCACAAGGTTGGTAGAGTTTCCTTTGGCATTCTTGTTGAAGTTTGGGGTTGATTTTGAGCAGATTTTGAGTTGTGCTTGGTGCTTGATATTGTACAGCTTTTGACAAGTTTGAAGACCTCCTAGACATTACATTTGAAAGGTAAAAGTGGACTACAATTTGATTGGGATTACAACTCGAGATGGTTTGTATCGAGTTCCCTCAATTCACATACTTGTTTGTTTAAGTGCTCTTATGTGCTTTCTTTTGATTACTTGAATAAGTTCTTGATATAATGAATGCCCTGATTATGTTACATGTTGCATTCATCTTGATGACTTATTCCCTTGAGTTTGAAATGAACGGACACGTTCGAATAGACGATTTGAGGGATTGTATATGTATGGCCTGGGTGGTTGTTTGAGCCTAGCGTCTGAGCTGCATATATAATGGCTTCAAAGTCTAGAGGAGCAAGATAGTAGCCCCACCTCGATAGGGTGTGTCGGTGGATTAGCTATGATATCTTCTTCTCGGGATCCCAGTTGATGAATGATGAAAAGAACCTTGTTTTGAAAGCATGCATTGTATTTATTTCTATATCATGATTGTGATATTGATTATGCATGTTTAGTTGCTTTTACTGGGAAATCTATTTCTCACCGGAGTTATCCGGCTATTGTTTTGTTGTATGTGTCATTGCAATAGGAGGAAGTGGAACCGGGCAAAGGCGGACTTAAAGAACAAGGGATGAAATCGATTAGCGTGAGGATCCGAGTTAGGAGTTATGTGTGCTGTCATGAAGTTTAATGAGTCTTAATCATGATCATGTTTAAGGATACTTGTACCAAGACTTGTAGATGATTGAGTTGTGGTTTTGTTGATGTTTATAGGATTGGAAATATGTTGTAAATCCTTGAATCAACATAAGGTGTCTTGATCTGGATATATGACAATGTTATTGCATGTTATGAGAATGATGATTATGTTGTAAAGCCTTGGAATGGTTTATTACTAGCATTAAAAGCATGTTAGAATGCATGGTAGTTGTTATGCTTGATTTCATCATGTCTAGATTTTGGTAGGACATGATCTTGAATCAATCATAGGTATGATCTCGGTTTTGACAGCAACTGAGCCATTATTTTTTTTCTGTTGGTTTGGCTGGCGCACGGGCGAGCTCCTGCTCGCGCGCGCGCGAGCCAAGCCAGGGGACCTCGGTCCCATTGGCCGGCGCGCGCGCGAGGGGTGATGCCCGCGCGTGCGCAGTGCAACTTATTTAAAAAAAAAATTTTTTTTTTTATTCTCTTGTTTAGACTTTGATTATTGTCTAACATGGTTTAATAATGATTAATGAGATTAATGAGAGATTAGAACTCGGGTCATCACATAACTAGTATTTATGTGGCTAGTGTATAGATAGAAATGAAAAAAAGTGTGAAATGTTCATCCAATTCTTTAGGTTCAACCAAAGACAATATTTATTGACATTTTATTGTTGTACATTTGACTTTAATTATTGTACTTAATAGAATTTCATGGAGTTTTTAAAAGTATATTGACATTTTGAATACATCTAGACTTTTGTAGAATTTTTAAAAGTCAAGTTTAAATATCACATGACTTTTTAAAATTCTACAAATGTTTATCTTTAATACCACTAAACTTTTATGGAGTATATAAAAGTCTAGATTAAATACCTTTAGTATTTAAACTCCATAAAAGTCATTAAAAGTATACAACCAATATACCCCCTAAATTTGACACTACTCCAAATATGCAGGGCTAAAAATGACATTTTGCCTAGAAAATTTCCGTAAAACAAAGGGAATGAGAGAGGTTTCTTTTCCTACGAGTCTGTTCAAAATACAAGTCTCGAAAGACGTAACGATTTAGACGAATAATTTCGATTCAAGATAATTTACCAATATCTCATTAATTAATTAAGCCGCTAATATACTTCTAGACGAAGACATGAATCCAAAAATTGCAGAATTTGCGATGGAAAAACTATTTGCTAGTGATAAAACTCAGAATAGTATCAGAAAAAATGAACAAAAAATTGGTCTTTTATGTGTGCAAGATAATTCAGCAGATAGACCAACGACGACTTCAATTATTATTATGCTTAGCAACTTTAGCATTTTTTTTTTTGCCGATGCCTTCAGAGGATCAGAGCCAACATTTCTAACATCTAGTGATTAATTATAAATAAAGACTCCATGTTTATAATTTTGCAACCTTGCATCTTGATGTTGATAGCTAGCTAGCTAGGTTATTACAATTTTTTTCAAAACGCCCCCAACATAGCGAATTTATTTCCTTTGACTTTAGCCAGCATAATCGAATTAGCCCTGATCATGCTCTCTTGAAAATTCACTGCACTTCTCCTATAAAGGTTGTATCAAATTGTTAGCCATTATAATGAGTAATGAATTTAAAAAGAAAATATATAAATGGATGTGAGAATATATAGATAGATCTAGATATATGTCTGAAATTTTTGGTGAAACGGGAATTATAGAAAACTATTTTCTTTTAGAAATTAACAAAAAATAAAATAAAATAAAAACAACAACAAGTCTTTTTTTTACTTCAAGAGCCGGTGATTTGAATATTTGATAAAGGATTGTATGGTATCTTACATTTTCGTAATCCATTGCATATTATATATATATATATATAATGTTGTCACCTTAAATTTCATTTATGTTAATGCCCCGGAAATTCATCAAGTTTTTAACATACATCTAACGGTTAACATTTATCAATAAATATGGGGTTAATTATTTTTTAGTGAACCCCGCATGTATTGATAAATGATGATCTTTAATTAGATCTATTATGGGCAATGTTCTAAAAAGCTCGTTTAAGCGACGCTTAATCTCGCTTAAACTTTAACACGCTTAAGCTCGATTAAGCGACCGCTTTTTAGAACGGAAGATTTCATTTATTTTTTAAAATGAAAACATTTTTATAAATATGTATATTTATATTTTAGAACTTGAATTATCTATTAAATCATATATTTATGGTTAATCTAACATTTTATTTAATCTTTGTCTTAAAATAATTAAAATTATAGTAAAAATTAAAAACGCTTTTTCACGCTTAAGCTCGTTCTAAGCTCGCTTAAGCTTGAAAAACTTGAAGCTTGACCTCCACGCTTCGACGCGCTTCACGCTTTTTAGAACCTTGATTATGGGGGTACGTAGTGCCTATAAATGTAGTTTAAACGATCTCAAAATTAGTAATCCCCGTCTTGTAATATGGCAATTAATTGGATTTCGGTGATTCAACTTAATTGTACACTAACTCAAACATCATGCTGCATTTAAAATTGGAATCCATCAATAGAAAAACAATTGTAGTTCCAGACAGCAGAGTCAACTGGACCAATTCTCTGAAGGAAACTAAAATATACAAAATACAAAATTAGCTAAAAAGAACAGATGAATTTTTCCAATACCAATATAAATAAAAATGTTATATAAGATATAATTATGCTGACATCAACTATTATTCTAAACCTTGACCACATGTTATATATGATATCTCTATGTATACTGTATATAGTTAGAGATCAATTTTATAAATTTTGACCAAAAAAATTAGGAACTTACAAAAGAACCTAGCTGGCTAATTATTTTGTTGAAAATTTTTCTACCTTTTCCTCTATTCGATTTGATTAATTACCAACTCGTAATTAAACTCTAAAATTTTCGTCCTCACGTCAAGTTGTTGTTTTTAAACACAAACTTCAATACGTAGTACATGCCACACTGGTTTACCTCGGTACTTAATTTTCATTAACAACGAGTCAAACATATATATAATCACTCACACTAATTCAAAGAATGATTTTCTCTCAGTTATATCATACATATTATATATCAAAATTTAAAATTTTTATATGTTTGTATAAAATAATTTTAAAATTATATTTTCGAGACATCTCTTACATAGTCTTAATCGGATTACTGAGTTGCAACACAGTCTGTTAAAAATGGCAGGGCCATTTAGTAATCCCTTTAAAAAATGACAACAAGTCCTTTCTCCATATACATTCCGATAGGAATGTTGTATGAACAATATAAGGCTGAATACTTTGCAGCTTATATTGATTCAGGAGCAGGAATTTGTACAGCAAAAAGAGGAGTCTTCCCTGAAGAATGTGAAGAAGAATTGCCAAAAATTGCTGGACGATATTTTTCTCGAAGAATTTTAATTCTTTGCAAAGGAATAAAACAAGCAGAGATCCTTATGGGAGGAGCAGGTCAGACACCTTGGTACAAGGTAAAGACACCACCAATTTATTTCCATGATACAGGAGCTGATATCCTGTTAGGAAATAACTTCTTACAAATGTTTAAGAAGTACACACAAGACAATGAGTCAAGAATACTTATGTTCACTACAATTTGTGATCATAAAATTATCATTCAAAGACTCAAGGTTGCTTTTTATCGACAATTGCCGATAATATTTCGCTGCCAGCGGGGTGATAAAGGACAACTTTTTCACCCAAAAATGAAAGATCCAAGAAGGTTTGGAGAAACCATGTTGAAAATAACAACACAACAAGAACTCCAGATGGATGATATGGAGCTTCTCAAGGTAACTCTAAATCACAGAGATATAGAGTTAGAGAATAAGGTATCCCTTGAAGATGTCAAAAAAAGGCTCAAGGAAAGTTACAACGAGCATCCTTTGGCATGGTGGGATAGAAATCAACTCAAAGTCAGCCTTACTCTAAAGGAAGGCAAAGAGTATGAATTCGTCAGATATAAGCCTATCCCGATGAACATAATAGACCAAAGGGATATGAGAATAATTATCAAGGAACATTTGGACCTTGGTCTAATCAAAGAAGGAGTTTCACCATATAGCAGCCCAGGATTTCTTGTCAGAAATCATGGTGAAATAAAAAGAGGAAAACCCAGGTTAGTTATCAACTACCAAGGTATTAATAAAATCTTGGAGTTTGATGGGTACTTCATACCAAGTAGAGAACACCTAATTAGTTGTGTACGAAATGCTAAAGTGTTCTCAAAATTTGATTGTAAGTCTGGATTTTACCAGATTCGAATGGAAGAAGGAAGTAAAAAATTCACAGCCTTCTCTACTCCACAAGGACACTATATTTGGGAAGTTATGCCTATGGGATTGGCTAATGCACCCCAGATATTTCAAAGAAAGATGGATAACCTTTTTAAAGATTATTTCAACTTTATGTTTGTTTATATTTATGATATTCTTATAGCATCAAAAAATATAGACGAACACGTTAAACACTTAGTGATTTTCTCTAAAATTTGTAAACAAGAAGGACTGGTGTTATCTGAAAAGAAAGCAGTCATAGCAACAAGGAAAATTGAATTCCTCGGTATTCAGATTGATGAAACTGGAATAATTCTAAAACCCCATATTGTGGAAAAGGTAAAGAATTTTCCAGATAAACTCAAATATGTAAAACAACTCCAGAGTTTTCTTGGAGTAGTTAATTTTGCAGGGATGTTCATTAACAATCTAGCAATGTACAGAAAGGCGTTCAGTCTTTTGTTAAAAAAGGATGCTAGGTTTATATGGACCGATGACCATACTAAAGGGGTAAACCAATTAAAAGAGATATGTAAGAATCTCCCAAAAATGGCTATACCCGTAGATGAAGATGATCTGGTATTATTTAAGGATGCCAGCGACGATTGGTGGGCGGCAGTCCTTACCAAAATCACTCCAGATGGGGAAATACCATGCAGATACTGTAGCGGTCTTTTTTCAGAATTTGAAGCCATTAGATGGCATATCAACGAGAAGGAATTTTATGCGGTTAAAAGGGCTTTTGAAAAATGGCCATTATTTTTACTTGCTAAAAAATTCACTCTGAAGGTTGATAACACCCAGGTAAAAGCTTTCCTAAAGAATAAGATTGAATCTAAACCTGAGAAAGCTAGGTTATTAAGATGGCAAGCATTATGTCAAAATTATATTTTTGATATTGTTATTATTAAATCTCATGAAAATATTCTTGCAGATTTTTTAACAAGAGATGGAAGGCAGTGACGTGGATTCCATCCTGAAAATGCAGAGGCATCTCAGGAAACACCTTGGGTTGCTTCAAAACGAGTTCAACCAGTTAGCCATTAATGCTGAAATGGTCGGCAGGTTACAACAAGCTGATCGGATCAAAGTATCTAATCGAATTACAGGATGTATGCAAGCTCAAACACAACTATGGGCTGCTATTCAAGGGCCAATTGTGAAGGCTATAGAGAAACCATTGGTTTCTCATAAACAAGATATACTAAAACCATTGGTTTTACAAGAACAAGAAATACAACCATCGGTTGTAAAACAAGATGTTGAGGAATCTAAAACTCAAGAAACAAGAGCTAATCTATCATCAACCTTTGATGATCTGGATGAAGCAACAATTGATGAGGATAACTCATCAAGTCAACCCTCCGCCTCTGGGGTAAAAGAGGAAGAGATCAATCTTAGGCCCAACACTGACAAGGGAAAATCTAAGATTGATACTAATCCATCTATTATTTCTCCATTCCAGGTTTATCAACAGAAGTGGGAGAAATTGAATACAAGGAATGAAATCAACCCGAACACTTGCAGGGTTGATGTTGCAGGAATATATCCAAGGGTTTGGCTAAAAAACAATGTCAATCCTAAAGATGTAAAACTCTGGTATGAATTTGGGGCTTTGGCCTCAGTTTATACAACGTCACCAAGCTTTCTAGAGATATCACAGTTACCAAAATGGATTCAAGAAGCAGTCCAAGAAACATGGGCAAATAATGATCATTTGTCCAGAGGAGATGTGCTTGAGTTATATTTTTTCAGTGCAGCTCCAGAACCAACAGTGAAAGGATCACACGAACCCTTTCATTTTATCAAGCTGAGGAGACCTGATATAAACAGTCATAAATTTATCAAGGATCCTAAAACTGAAGAAATACCCTTGGTGTCCACTTTCGGGAAAAATGAGATCTCAACCAGAAGGGCATGGGGTATTTGGGTCTGTCTTACTGAGA